>NC_068302.1:22809787-23102287 GCF_025860055.1 Xyrauchen texanus | reverse complement strand
CTGTTCCAGATCGCTTCCTTGAGTGACGCTGTTCTCTAAAGCAGCGTGGTGCGCCACCCATGAGGATCTGAATGTGAATCACCATCCCAAATCCTTAACCAATAAACTGCTACAAAGCTGCAAACATCTACATTGAATTAAACTGAAATTAGAGTTGTGTCCCTGTCTGTTTGTCGTGTTACTGTTTAAACCTCAGCACAAATCAAAGTCAGGTTCAATGTCCCCGTTATTCATTAAAGATTGTGCATGAGAAATGCCAAAATGGCCACCGAACAGGGACGAATAATCTTTAAACACACACACACACACACACACACACACACACACACACACACACACACACACACAGTTTGGTTTCCATGTTTTATAGGGACTTTCCATAGACATAATGGTTTTTATACTGTACAAACTTTATATTCTATCCCCTAAACCTAACCCTACCCCTAAACCTAACCCTCACAGAAAACTTTCTGCATTTTTACATTTTCAAAAAACATAATTTAGTATGGGACTGGCGACCTGTCCAGGGTGTCCCCCGCCTTTCGCCCAATGTTAGCTGGGATAGGCTCCAGCCCCCCCGCGACCCTGTACACAGGATAAGCGGTTGACGATGGATGGATGGATGGATAATTTAGTATGATTTATAAGCTGTTTTCCTCATGGGGACCGACAAAATGTCCCCACAAGGTCAAAAATTTCGGGTTTTACTATCCTTATGGGGACATTTGGTACCCACAAAGTGATAAATACACGCTCACACACACACACACACACACACACACACACACACACCAATACTTGTGGCCTCCCAATGCTTTATTGTTCTTACATAAGCATTTGGAAGATGCTTTTATTTAAAGCTAATTACAATGCAGTCACATGTACATTTTTTCAATTAATGCATTTCCTAGTTATCAAACCCAAGACATTTGGCATTGGTAGCACTATGCTCATCAAGTCGATGTAATGAAGTTAATTATAATTATCACACCCTAACCCTACCTCTACACATTACAAACACCTTTTGGCTTGTTTATCTATTAAAAGGTACATTCAGTATTTAATTTTTTTAATTCATCACCTTGAACACTGACACCTAGTAGTGTGGATGCAGCATCATTCAAACACAATCATTTTCATTTACAGATGCCATTGTAGAAACTTACTATTCAGTCAACCATGATTAATTTAATCCATGAGTGAAAGTGTCCAGGGTGGTTACTGAGATTAAGTGTGTAGTATCCGGCTGGTCATGCGATTTTAACATGGCAGCGCCAATGAGGGGACCCTCACAATTTAGAATAAAACTACTTTTATAAGGTTACAAAAATGTCTGGATTTCTCATCTCATGTTATTGGTCATGATTTTATACATACTGTATGTTTCAAAATTACAATTAATTTCTTGTGGTTTAAAAATTACTGAGTGAACCTTTAATATTTTTTTTATTATTATTATTAATGAAGACTATTCCCATGAGTCAGTTTTAAGAGGTTTTAATATATTTTAAGAGATTTGACCTTCTCAGGTATAGCAAAGCAAGTATTCACACATTTACCAGCCAATGCGCATATACACGTGTTACCTTAAACTACTTTGGTAGTGTTCTGACCATAATCTCTGTGTAGACAGTGGATGTGAAGCAAATTAAATTTCATTTGCAATTTCATGCTTGATGCCACAGCCTGTGCCAGCTATACACTGCAGTTACTCACTGAGACAAGTTGCCGAGAGAGTAGACGGGGCACATGTGAATGTCTGAGTAAGCTGGTTTAAGGCTGGTGGACTAGCTGACAGACTGGTAGACTGGTGTGCAGTTTTAAAGGAATACTTTCCTTCAAAATTAAATCTCTTCTGTGCAACACAAAAATAGAAATTTTAAGGATGTACTGGTAACTCTTTTCCATGCAATTATAAGGAATGGGTCCTGAAGCTTCTAAGCTTTAAAAAGCATACAAAAACACCATCAAAGTATCATATAAGCAGTCCAATTGACTTGCATGCTTCATCACAAGTCTTCTGAAGCAATACCATAGCTTTGTATGGGAACAAACTGAAATTTAAGTCAATATTCAAGTAAAATCTTGATATTAGCTATAGCTAAGTGAATCAGACTGATCCGGCTCTCAAGTACAATTCACTGACTCTGATCTGGTTGCATTGATTCTTGAATTGACAGTTTACAGGAAGGGAAGATTATCAGTGAATAATGACTAATTTCAGTCTGTTTCTCACCCAAAGTTATCGTTTCATTTCAGAAGACTTGGAATATACCATAGTGCACAAGTCATATGGACCACTTTTATGATTTTCAGTGTTTTTGAAGCTTGAATGCTCCAATTCCCTTTCATTGTGATTTCATGGAAAAGAGTGATCAGCACATCCTTTCTTTTTGAGTTCTGCATAATTAAAAAAGTCATACGGGTTTGGAACGAAATTAAAATGAGTACATGGTGACATAATTTACTTTTTTGGGTGAACTATTTCTAGTTTGGAAGGCATATTAATAACTGAGAATAAATGTTTCTCATGTTTTTCAACCGATTTGGCAAATAAAAATCAAGCATTTCAAGACCAGTGCAAAATAAAATATTGCTATGTTCAGGTAACATTTTATAAAGATCTTAATATCTGTGAAACAGCATGCATGTCACGAACCCCGCTCCTCTGCCCCATCTCCGCTTCCGCGAGCACGCACACATGCACTCCGCGAGCGTGCTCGCTTCCCACTCCCTCGCTCCACCCCTTGAGCTCGTACGCTCTTTTTCCTCCCTCGGGCTCCCACGCCCGGTTTTGCTATTACGAGCTTCGCTCGTAAACTATCTCCCCCCTCTGACTCATGCTCGCTTCTCACGCGCTTCAGCCAGAACATTATGACCACCTGCACTCACGCGCTTCCAATCCCCACACATTGTATACACCTGCACTCGTCCCTATCACCTGTCATTGTTTACACCTGCACTCGCCCCTATAAATACACTATCTTTCCGTTTGTATCCCGTTGGTTATTGTATTTAGTTCCCCGTATCTTTGCCCCGCTAGTCTCGCCTAGTTTTGCCCCCCCACTAGTCTCGTCTAGTTTTGACCTCCCTACTATTCTTCCTCTTAGCTTGCCAGCTCCCCTAGTTCCCCTGTCTTTGCTCCCACTTGTTATACATCCTGTTTACCCCGGCTTTGACCCTCGCTCCCCTCGACTACTCTCCCGGATTTGCCCCCTTTACTCTCCTTGATACCCCGGCTTTCGACTCTACGCTTTCCCTGACCATTCTTCACTGGATTTGCCCTGTTTTTGTACTGTTGCCTGCTCTTATACTAATAAAAGCAGTTTTCTCCGACATTGTGACTGCCTCATCTTGTGTGTTTGTGTGCGGGTTACAGAATAACCAACCTAACCGAAGGCAGTCACAATGCACCCCACGGATTCGCGCAGCTCACTAGAGCGGATTTTCGTGGCGTGTTCCGAGCGCGGATTTGCGGCTGGGAGAGATTACCACGCACTCACGGCCCAGGGACAGTAGGTGAATTTTGATGAGGTGGTTCTGAAAGACATTTTTCAAGAACGACTGAATGAGCCAGCCTCATCATACATGCCTGGTGGTCGCTGCTCTCTCAACCTGGCTCAGTTTATTGACCTTGCCCTGTTGTGCGTTGGTTCCTCGTTTACTGTGGGGGAGGCAGATACTGAACCAGCGCTCTACACCACGGCCCCCGTCTCGAGGCCTACCACGGCCCCAATCCCGAGGCCTGTCACGGCCCCAGCCTCGAAGCCTGGCACGGCCAGCGAGTCAACGGCCACGCCTGTCACGGCCCCAGCCTCGAAGCCTGCCACGGCCAGCGAGTCAACGTCCATGCCTGCCACGGCCAAGGAGCCAGCACCCACGGCCAACAAGCCAGCGCCCATGCCCGCCACGGCCAACGAGCCAACGCCCCTGCCTGCCACGGTCAGCGAGGCAGCGCCCATGTCTGCCACGGTCAGCGAGCCAGCGCCTGTAGCCTCGACCGTCCCCATGGCCACATCCCCTGTTGGCCGAAGACGTAAGAGAAGGAAGAGGGCCCCTTCTCCCCAGTCTCGTCTTGTGCTCAAGACTGCAGAGGTTCCCTCAGAGTCTTCCATGGCTCTACCGACCTCTGCTCCGCCCTCAGAGTCTTCCACGGCTCTGCCGGGTTCTGCTCTGCCCTCAGAGTCTTCCACGGCTCTGCCGGGTTCTGCTCCGCCCTCAGAGTCTTCCATGGCTCTGCCGGGTTCTGCTCCGCCCTCAGAGTCTTCCACGGCTCTGCCGGGTTCTGCTCCGCCATCAGAGTCTTCCACGGCTCTGCCAGCCTCTGCTCGCCCCTCAGAGCCCTCGCGGCCTCCGCCTCTCGAGTCTCCCAAGGCTCCTCCTCCCAAGCCTCCCAGGGCTCCTCTCAAGCCTCCCAGGGCTCTTCCTCTCGAGCCTCCCATAGCGCCGCCTCTCAGGGCTTCTCCCCTCGAGTCTTTCATGGCCCCACCCCTCAAGCCTCTCACGGCTTCGCCTCACGAGTCTTTCATGGCTCCACCCCTCAAGCCTCTCACGGCTTTGCCTCTCGAGTCTCTCAGGGCTCCTCCCCCTCCTTCCAAGCCTCTCAGGGCTTCTCCTCTAGAGTCTTTCAAGGCTCCATCCCTCAAGCCTCTCACGGCTTCGCGTCTCGAGTCTTTCAGGGCTCCTCCTCCCCTCGAGTCTTTCCTGGCTCCACCCCTCAAGCCTCTCACGGCTTCGTCTCTCGAGTCTCTCAGGGCTCCTCCCCCTCTCAAGCCTCTTAGGGCTTCTCCTCATGAGTCTTTCATGGCTCCACCCCTCAGGCCTCTCACGGCTTTGCCTCTCGAGTCTCTCAGGGCTCCTCCCCCTCTCAAGCCTCTCAGGGCTTCCCCTCTCGAGTCTTTCAGGGCTCCTCCTCCCCTCGAGCCTCTCAGGGCTCCGTCCCTCGAGTCTTTCATGGCTCCACCCCTCGAGTCTCTCAGGGCTCCTCCCCCTCTCAAGCCTCTCAGGGCTTCCCCTCTCGAGTCTCTCAGGGCTTCTCCTCTCGAGTCTTTCAGGGCTCCACCCCCTTCCAAGCCTCTCAGGGCTTCGTCTCTCGAGTCTTTCATGGCTCCCCCCCTCGAGCCTCTCGAGCTTTCCAGGGCCCCACCTCTAGAGCCTCTCGAGTCTTCCACGACCTTTTTCCCCGAGCCTCTCACGGCTCTACTCCCAGAGACTCCCGAGCTTCCTACGGCTCCGCCTCTCGAGCCACCTACGGCTCCGCCTCTCGAGCCTCCTACGGCTCCGCCTCTCGAGCCTCCGACAGCTCCGCCTCTCGAGCCTCCTATGGCTCCGCCTCCCGGGCCTCCTACGGCTCCCCCTCCAGAGCCTCCCACGGCTCCACCTCCTGAGCATCTCATGGATCTGCTCCCAAAGACTCCTGAGCCTCCTGTGGCTCCACCTCCCAAGCCTCCTACGGCGCCACCTCCCCCGGCTCTGCCTCCAGAGCCTACCAGGGCTTCACTCCTGGAGCCTTCTACGGCACCACCTCCCACGGCGTCACCTCCCTCGGCTCTGCCTCCAGAGTCTTCCAGGGCTTCACCTCTGGAGCCTCCTACGGTGCCACCTCCATGGGCTCCACTTCCTGAGCCTTCCAGGCCTTCGCTCCACCTCCAGAGCCTTCCAGGCCTTCGCTCCTAAAGCCTCCTTCAGCTCCACCTCCGGAGCCTTCCAGGACCCCACCTCCAGAGCCACCTACAGTGCCGCCTCTGACGGTTCCGCCTTTCACGGCTCAGCCCGGACTTCCTGACACTCTACCTGTCCTGTGGCCTCTTCCCTGGCCTCCGGACCCTATTCCTGTCCGGTGGTCACCTTCCAGACCCCCGGACCCAGTCCCTGTTCTCCAGTCGCCTTCCAGACCCCCTGACCCAGTCTCTGCCCTAAGGCTGCCCCCTAGATCTCCCGACCACCCGCCTGTCCGCTATGTTCCCCTTGACCTTGCCTTGAACTGTCCATTTGACCCCCATGGACTGTTTCATTTCCCTTTGTGCCTTCTGTCCCCCTTGGACTGCCCTCATTTCGTTGGTGTGTTTCTGTTCCCTCGAGCTTACACGCTCGTTCTGCCCCCGCAAGCTCACACAATCGTTCTGCCCCCTGCGAGCTCACACGCTCATTCTGCCCCGCGAGCTCACACGCTCGTTCTGCCCCTGCGAGCTCACACGCTCGTTCTGCCCCCGCGAGCTCACACGCTCGTTCTGTTCCCGCGAGCTCACACGCTCGTTCTGCCCCCCGCGAGCTCACACGCTCGTTCTGCCCCCGCGAGCTCACACGCTCGTTCTGTTCCCGCGAGCTCACACGCTCGTTCTGCCCCCCGCGAGTTCACACGCTCGTTCTGCCCCCCGCGAGCTCACACGCTCGTTCTGCCCCCCCGCGAGCTCACACGCTCGTTCTGTTCCCTCGCGCTCCACGCAACCCAGCGTGGCCGTTAGGAGCTGTCCTATTCAGAGGGGGGAGTACTGTCACGAACCCCGCTCCTCTGCCCCATCTCCGCTTCCGCGAGCACGCACACATGCACTCCGCGAGCGTGCTCGCTTCCCACTCCCTCGCTCCGCCCCCTTGAGCTCGTACGCTCTTTTTCCTCCCTCGGGCTTCCACGCCCGGTTTTGCTATTACGAGCTCTTGCTCGTAAACTATCTCCCCCCTCTGACTCATGCTCGCTTCTCACGCGCTTCAGCCAGAACATTATGACCACCTGCACTCACGCGCTTCCAATCCCCACACATTGTATACACCTGCACTCGTCCCTATCACCTGTCATTGTTTACACCTGCACTCGCCCCTATAAATACACTATCCTTCCGTTTGTATCCCGTTGGTTATTGTATTTAGTTCCCCGTATCTTTGCCCCGCTAGTCTCGCCTAGTTTTGCCCCCCCACTAGTCTCGTCTAGTTTTGACCTCCCTACTATTCTTCCTCTTAGCTTGCCAGCTCCCCTAGTTCCCCTGTCTTTGCTCCCACTTGTTATACATCCTGCTTACCCCAGCTTTGACCCTCGCTACCCTCGACTACTCTCCTGGATTTGCCCCCTTTTCTCTCCTTGATTCCCCGGCTTTCGACTCTACGCTTTCCATGACTATTCTTCACTGGATTTGCCCTGTTTTTGTACTGTTGCCTGCTCTTATACTAATAAAAGCAGTTTTCTCCGACATTGTGACTGCCTCATTTTGTGTGTTTGTGTGCGGGTTACAATGCACCATTGCTCAATCATTAAAATCCCATGTTCAGTGACATTCACACAGGCTTTTGCTTAAAGTTGTGACCATCCAAAAATACTTAAACGACTTCAATAGTAATGTAAAAGGGGTTAAATGGAATAAATAAATAAAAGATTTGCAATTGGGAAAATTATCACTTGCAAGGCAGCATAAGAATAATCTTAAAGGCATCTTAAACTTAAGACAGTGTGCAAATATTACAATGTCATTATCACTGATTCTGAATGCTCAAAAATGTTTGAGTGTATGAAATTTAGCACTTTTAAAAATGAGAGATCATAAAATTATAAAAAATTATAAAATTTATAAAAATCAAAAATGGATACTAGGCCTACACCTAAGACAATTATCTACCAAACAGTGTGGTTTAAACTTAAGGATAAGAATAAGAAGATTAAATTCAATTCAACACCCAATAAGAGAACCAGCTAATGTGTCAATACATTTCTGACCCCTCTAAGACTCTCTGTGCATTGATATATACTCATGAACACTCTATGTTTAATATTCATTGTTTATGGAGTCTCATTATAGTCTCATGGCAGTCATGGGAGGCCATACATTTAAACTGCATCCAATGTCATGTCAAATACATCCTTGAAAAACCCACAATTGTGTATTTTAGATTTGTGTTTTGACTTTCAAAAGTTTCTTGCAGATCATCATATTTCTGCTTAAAAATGTAAAGTTATGTATGGTATGTGAAACTTGCACTGTGTCAGAAACTGGTTGCCAGGGACAACGGTCAATTATACAGTTTGGCGTTCATTCTACAAAAAAATATTTGACCACAGAATACCACCATTGACCAAATAGAATCAATTATTGAATTGCCATGTAATAAGCTACAGTATACTTCCCTTTAATCTACCCATCTCTTTGCATCGTATACATTTCCATCCTCCCACCTCTTTTTATATTGCTTTTATAGCATACATTATAACATATGGCATTCCCTTATACACAGCATATGGTGAATGTTGATTGTGTCGCAAAAAAAATGATGTATAATCTACAGCGTGATGCATTTCACTAGCGTAAACAATAAACCAAACCTGTA
Source organism: Xyrauchen texanus (assembly GCF_025860055.1). Taxonomy (NCBI): domain Eukaryota; kingdom Metazoa; phylum Chordata; class Actinopteri; order Cypriniformes; family Catostomidae; genus Xyrauchen; species Xyrauchen texanus. Next base: position 23,093,977 of record NC_068302.1, on the reverse strand, counting down.
GTTAGCTGACCCAACAGTCCTCAAAAAGTTAGCTGTCACCTTTAAATTGTCTGGTTCAGCTTAATTAAATATTGTGTTGTGCTGTTGACTGTCAATATCTCAATGGCAAAAATGAGGGCTTCTCTTTTATCAGATCTCGTCAACAGAGCTTGCTGAACTGAGGAGACCATCTCCAACTCACTGCATTTCAGCAAAAATTTTGTACAGGTATGTTATTATCTCATATGATTATAATAATAGTACTGCTAAGAATATTTTTGTATGTTCGATGGTTTTTTGTCCTGGGCTACTTTTGTTTAATCGATGATTATAAGTAGGTGTGATGCTAGTAATAGTGTAGCCAAACCTTACTAGCTTTGAACCTTAAGGCTAAATTTATTCAATATTGTTTTTTAGCTATATTGAGAGGAGCTAGCTGTCTAATCTGTCAAATCTAATACAACAGTTTGCTGCCTTTGTGCCACCACTTAGCCTACTGCACATGTGCTGCAATGTTTGTAAACAGTTGGATTGGTCTCACTCCCATCCGTGTCATGGCACCACTGTAACCGGTCCTGCTCAACCCACTCCGAGCGGGATTCGAATCACAGTCAGCCGGCATGGGAGGTGGGCATGCTAAAGAGGAGGCTAAAGGCTACAGCCTCTTGTGTCAGTCGCCAGTGTGCCTCTTGTGGCCAGGGGAGTTAGGTTAACATGCGGTATGCAGAATGCATAGCAATCACATACCAGCTGGCTCTTATTACATATTAAAACACGTGTAACTTTTATAGTTTTGGTTTACAAATAAACAACAACAAATTTATTTTATGCTTGTCGTTTGTTTAGGCAGGAATGATGTCTGTTTGCGCAATTTTGTGTTAGAGACAAAAACTAACAATGGCACATGTTGGGCTGGACAAAATCTCATATTCCTCATTAAAACAAACTCACAGCAAAAGAGGAGGCGTGACCTGTCCAGATGTTCACAAGAGGTCAATGAGGGAAGAGTTGCTTCTCAATCACCTGCATCTCCACCCACCATCCACACATCATTAAACATTCACAACTTCATGTGTTATTCATGGGCGCCTGCTGGATTTAATTTTTTCAGGGTACGCACTGAAATCTGCCTTGTATAACCTCATATGTAGATGGAAAAAAAACACGGCAATCAATTCTGGTGACTTTGAGATAAGCTTTTTTTTTTCGAGGAGAATGAGTAGCGTTTGTGTAACTATTGGCTAAAGCAATTTATCCAGTAACCGTTCAGAACAGATGCATTATTGCGCTAAAAAGCTAAATGCATCACAACGAATAGAGCAGAACGCAGGTGTCTCGAGAAAAAGATCAGTTGAAGTTCTTTTTAAATTCAAACGGCTTCTAAAAAATTAAAATACAGTCAAAAATACTGTAGGTTAATTTTCAATGTATTCATTGCTATTTGATTTCTGTATTCGTAAATATCCTGATGCTGTTTTACTGTGCAAGAAACCGCTCTAAATTAATTGTACTGAATCATGAAATGAAATGATTCAGCCTGCTTTGCAAGCTTGTTTGGCCAATTCACAGAAAAGAACCGTCTCAAAAGAATTACTCATTCACAAATTGGTCATCGCTAGTTCTTTTAAACAGCCACGGGAAACACTTCACAATTGATGAAATATTAGCGCTCATGGTATGCATAGTGTGTACGGTCGTACAGCTGCAGGCACCACTGCTCTTATTAACCATACATGCACATCAAACTACAAAACAACTCACTTCTATTCACTGCAGAGCTCAGATGGTCAGCATGTTCTTTTGTTTTAGAGAATGAATATTAGAAGATATGATGACATTTACTGCACTCAGTCTGTTCATGGTGGCATTATCATGGCTTTCTTCTCTGCTAATGCCACAAAGACTAATGTGACAGCATCTAGGCCAGCACTCAGTTTATCTGTCTCCCTAAGAAGTTAATTAAGAACCTATTAAGAACCTGTCTATTGCTGCAGTAACAAGGCAAAAACCGTGGGTCACTTTCATTAACTTAATTTCATTAATTTCATTTGAAATTGCATATATACAGTATACTTGCATATGTAATATGTATAGTTAGCAAGGCACGTGCTGTGAGCTTTGAGACTGGGCAATCATCAAAGATTTTTTAATACACATTATTATTATGCCCAGAACACATTATATTTGTGAGTGTAATGTCGCAGAAATGTTATTAATGTAAATTGTTGCCTTAGAACACACCAGTCAATGGAAACAATTATGTCACAGTGGTGAACGCATGACCAAATTGTTTAAAATTCAGGACAATACTGCTCAAATCACACAAATTAAGGATTGTCATATATTGAGACGAGCATGTTTGTCCATTAAATTATACAATGAACCATAGTGCCACAAGAGCTTGTTTTGACATACAAAAAAAAAAAGATTGCCAGTTACTAGCATGCTATATTCAACATCATGGTCCTCACACGTCACTCATCCCACAGCTCAGAACCACTGGAATGGATAGTGGCAATTAACTAATCTGACAACCGAAGACAACAATCTTAACCTGAATGCACAAATGTATCGTAGACACGGTCTACATCCCTTAATCTTTTTCTTTTTAAACAGACACCCTAACATTATAACTATAAAACAGACATAACACAAGAAGGACATGATTGCCAGATCACCAATTCATAGCCTCAGACTAAACAGAAACAATGACCTTGAATCTATGACCTAGTATCAATAACACATATTTGTAATACATATATGAACTTACCATTACTTGAACATAAAATCAATGCATCTCTCCTTGCGATTGAACATCTCTGTCACTTTGTTGTAAAAGTCACCCGCTTGGTGAAGTTTCGATAGTGTCTCTTTCTCGATTCCATTTAAATCAACTTTGCGAAATCCATGTAGGTCCCAGATGCTTACACTATATCCATTTTAGCACTTAATAACGCATTAGTTATGTGAATTTCAGTGTGTTGATACAAAACAAAAATCTGATTGCTTGAGTGAAGGAAGGAGCATCTGATTGGCTTACTCATTTTGGTAAGCATGCTTACCTTGGCCATTTGTAGTAGTGGGTATGATTCAATTTGAATGAACATACATGAATGTGTTGAATGAAAGGTGGGTAAAATTCTGAGAAAGCATAACATAAAGTGCTTATACCTGAGGGTGGCACCAAAGCGAATAAATGAAGAACTGTCTGCGCTGCACAACTGAGATGAAAGATGACGAATTTGAATGAAAACAGTAGTTTATATTAACAATTACATTTAAATATTTAATTGTGTCATTTTTCTTTTCATCATTTTGTAAGGTAAGTACTACTTACCTTGCTAATATGCACGACACATCCCTGCTAGTTAGCCTACATGTTTATTGTATGCATGAATTATTTGTACTATTTACAAGTATTTACATTCATATGCAGAACAACAGAAGTGTTTTGGTTCAGTGCATGTTAACGACAGTGGAGTGGCACACCTGTTTAGAATAAAATGTTTCATTTTTTTATCTGACTGTAGGATATTAAACATGGTTTAGTGGCAAATGTATTGCATGGATCTAGTGGATCTTTGGGCACACCGAACTGGACCAACCAAAATTTTACTCTCTACACACAGTACAAGAATCTCGGTGCTATACTTCGCATCGAGGTAAAGACTGAATTTAGGATTTTAAGAGTCAATTTAATAGGATTGTTCAAATGAAGATCAATCTTTATACCCAGCCATAATCCCTATTAGTTTTAATTTTAAGTCATACTACATTTTGTTTTATAAGTTTAACAAAGCAAAATCCAATTATTTTCACATATCCCCTGGAACGTGCTTATGTTTTAATTGAGGGTGTTTGAGTGTGTGTGTGTGTGTGTGTATGTGTGTACAGGTTTAACCTCCATAGTAAAACCTGAGATCACCTACATTGTGTGGACCGCTGGCTGGTAAATGACTTAGTATAAATACTAAATTTTTATAGTATATAAATATATATATATTTTTTGGAAATGTAAAAATGCAAAAAGGTTTCTGTGAGGTTTAGGGTTTGGATTAGTGGATATAAATTATCTCTAGATCCATATAAAATTCATAGAAGTCTATGGAAAGTCCCCATGATGATATAAAACAAAACGTGTGTGTGTGTGTGTGTGTAAGAGAGAGAGAGTGTGATGGTCCTCTACCTCATCTAACAACCCAAATAATTTCGAGCTGCCACTACAGGAATAAAGACAGCACTAAAACACATCGGAATACAGCAGAACGCTGTGAAACCATTGCTTGTAAACTGTGGATAGAAAAGGCCTCAGTTGGATCAACAACCAATCACAAAGCCAAGAGTCTTACACTGTTGTTCCCTTTGCTCTCATACAGAATGTGGGAGAAAAATTTGACTGAACCATCTGGTCACACAAGAGCCAGAACTGGACTGCAACAACACTGCTATTCTTGCACCACTCCAACACTAAATCTCACAAGACACCACTGGCTCACTCCTGCAACAACAGTTTTATGCCCTCCAGAATTCTCAGAATCTTTTGCATGGAAGAGAAGGACTGTTTATCTTCATTCCCTGCTGCAATATGTAGTGAGCAGCATTCCTTATTATATTGCTAAAGATAGAAACCCTGCAGCAATATTTATAGGTTTGATTACAGACAGTCCCTTTTGCTGAACTGCATGCTCTGTCTCAGTCTATGACTGATAAAAAGAAAATGAAACCATTATTAATCGAAATAACTAATGCAAATGGTTTGTCTTATAAAGCTTCATTACTCAAAGGTAACATTAAAGGCTAAAATGGCGCGATAAAACCAGATTTATTTGTGTAAAGACTGGAATTAATGAAGTCTTGCTGAGTTGAGAGTTTCTGGCAGAAATTTGATTTAAAGCAACCAAATAACTAGATGTAAAGGCCAAACGAGCAGGGAATATAATGAGCTTGACAGACAATGCATCTACTGTATAAACCCCTACCTGTTGTATAATGAGGTGTCATGCATTTAGATAAACCTATAGGGGTGCTGTGTAGAAGTTTTTATTGAAAGAGCCAACCGCAATTCAGTTACAAAACTCACATGCAGTTGCTTATTTAATTACATTGTACCTATAGTCCAATTACATAAGTACAGAGAAACAAAATGTACATTTGGTTACACATTGCAGAGTTATAGATTGAAATAATATGATATAGTATTTTATTTATGGTGCTACTCTCAATTGCATTGTTATAATTTTTGTTTTTATAGCACTTACTGTATTGAAAGAATATTCAGGGTTCAATACAAGTTAAAGGATTAGTTCACCCAAAAATCATAATTCTCTCATTATTTACTCACCTATAAGCCATCCCAGATGAGTTGTCTTTCCTTCTTCAGCAGAACCGAATTGAAGATTTTATAAGCACATTTCAGCTCCGTTTGTCCATACAATGAAAGTGAATGGGTGTCGTGAGGCTGCTCGCTGTTTGACAGTCCAAAAAGCATATTTAGGCAGCATAAAAGTAATCCACATGACTAGGGATAGGGTTGTCTAAGAAACAAATAGATAATTAAAACTTAAATAACTTTTAAAAAACACTTCCTGATACCAGTAGACCCATCGCTGAGCTGTTGCGCGACGTAAGCGTCAGAAGACGTACGTGCTTTGTTTACAACAGAAGAACGAACGTCACACACTAGTTAGATGATTTCAAAAAGGAATACAGCACTGGCAGGAAGTACTGATTTATAGTTAAAAACGTTTTCATTATCTATTTGTTTCTTAGACAACCCTATCAGTTTGCTTCAGATGACATTAATTTGACATAATAAAAAGACATAATAACTGTATGTCCATACACTTTTATTGTATGGACATACAGAGATGAAATTTAGGTTTATTTAGGTTCTGCTGTAAAAGAGAAGACATACACATCTGAGATGGCCTAAAGGTGAGTCAATCATGAGAGAATAAATATTATTGGGTGAACTATTGCTTTAAGCTCAATTGACAGCATTTGTGGCACTATGTTGATTACAATAAAAAAAGAGCAAACAATTGAAGTAACAGTGAGGCACATCCAATGGAAGTAAATAGGACAATTTCTGGAGGGTTTAAAGGCAGAAATGTGAAGCTTATACTATAATAGCACTTACATTACCTCCTCTTTTAAAACTTGTATATATTATTGAGCTGTAAAGTTGTTTAATCATAGTTTTTATGTTCGTTTGGATTTTAGGGTTTATGGCATTATATGACAACGAAGTTGTAAAATTGGATATACTTTAAAAAGATAGGGTTAGTAAATGATTTTATCTCATAAAAATATGTTTACACTTATTGTTTACGTCTTGTGGAATACTTTTGAAACAGTGAGAATTTGAACGTTTACAAATTGACTGTATGTGCCTCACTGAAATGCACTTTTTTTTTTTTTTTTTTTTTTTTAAAGAAAAGGAAGGACAGGTTGAAATACATTTTTGTGGTAATCAACATTATGCCACAAATGCTGTCAATTGAGCTTAACTTGTATTGAACCTGGAATATTCCTTTAATTTTATAATCTACTAATACATTTTCAGAATTAAAGTTGCATATGTGACCTGTCCAGGGTGTCCCCCGCCTTTCGCCCAATGTTAGCTGGGATAGGCTCCAGCCCCCCGCGACCCTGTACACAGGATAAGCGGTTGACGATGGATGGATGGATGGAAGTTGCATATGTGAACATTGTTAATGCATTTATACATTATTTTCATAAATTAACAATAACCAAGATTAACAAATGCTTTAAAGATATTCCCATAATTTTTTACCTAATGCGATACCTAATGCATTTACTAATGTTAACCAATAGAGCCTTATTGTAAAGTGTTACCAGTATGATAATATATAGAATGTATAGCATGAGCACAGCAATGTTATGGTTTATCACACATTTTTTTCTTTTCTTTTTTAGAATAGTCTGTAATCACATATTGCTTTACTTTGTAATACTTGTAACATTGTAATACTAACAGTTACGTAGTGTTCCTAGACAGTATGTTAGGTTTAGGTTTAAACGCATGTGGGAAAACCAGCTGCCTGCTAACAGACATGAGAAGCCAACACACATAACACACTCACACTCACACTCCCATAGCACTAACATGGAGTAAGACTCCACACCTTGCTCCACTGTTCAAGCATCATTAGTGATGAGGTGACACAAGCCCCAGACAAGCCAGTGAATAAAACATAATTGTGTTGTTTCGAAACAGCTTTCAATCAGTACAGTCGATGGTTGCATACAGATGTTTAGTGACTTTACATTTCCTCTAAAGTAGACAACCATATTTCGTATAAAGTGCTGAAAGAGTTTTTTATCTGAACATTTTTTAAACTGAATTTTTGCAGAGTAGCATCTTTCTGCACTGTAGTCAGAGTTCATATATTAGAGGTAAAGCACAGGGGCATTATGTGAAGACAGCATTCATGCTTCTTCCTTCCTGCCCGAGTCTCAGAGCTGCTTTTGGATGACGACTGCAGATGAATCTCTCTGTCCTGCACCTGCTGGGGTGATCAAGAGCAGCTTTCCAGAGATTAATGCCAGTGTACTGTCAGACCCAGCTCAACACAACCCAGTACACACCATAAGCAGCTGTGCTTAGAGTATCACAAATGCAAACAGGCCAAAATGCATTTCAAAAAGTGAGAAACAATGTTGCTACTCAATAATCTTATGCAGCAGAAAGACCTGACATATCTCTTTCTCTCCATGTTTTTCTCTTTGTTTTCCATTTCTCTCTTGCTGACATGAATGAGAGTGTAAATAAAATAATGCAAGTTGGAAATAAAATACAGAAGAGGGAAGAATGGAAGGCAGTAAAGGGTAAGTGTGGTTGATGGGTGAGACAGGGAGTTTGTGAGTCAAACTCCATTTCTCTGATCTGGTATATTTTGAATCTACCAGCGCAGTTGTCAGGTTGCCATGGAGATGCATGAATCATATTTAACTCAAAGACAGATGAGAATTGATTAAAGTGATGTGTTAAGGTTCATGTGATTTTTTAGGGATGGGGTTTAAACAATCTGTGTGTGTGTGTGTGTGTGTGTGTGTGGAAGAGAATGCTATTATGAGCATGAGTTGAAATATCTGTTTGTTGTTCTAAAATTTGATCTAAGACTCATATAGGGCTATTGCACTATTGTTAAATCACTTTTCCTGCTTTTACTGAGGTCTCTTTCATCCATCACTAATATTCATGCAAATCTGTTATGTAGTTATTGTTTATGTGTATGCTGCAGTATTACTTATTGATGTGTTTTAAATGATTAACACAATAATGGGTTTTACAGGATTCAGGGTTCAGGCTTCTTCAGCCCTCTAGAAAAATAACAAGGAAAAGAAAAAATGGCATGAAAATAAATTGCAAACCACATTTGTATAAAGTGATCAAGGACTCAGTTAGCATCAAAGAACATTGTAAGGCAAAACAAGAAAACCACATATTTAGGGAAAGAGAGTTTTTAACTATATCTCTGGCTGAATCTCTGGCGTAGATTAAATGTTGAGTTTGACATATGGGCAGACAGTGTGGGCAGTATTGCCAGGTGTCTCTGCAGTGGCTGTGAGGCACAGGTCAGGCAGGCAAACATCTGCGAAGCTGTTGCACAGGGGTCCTTACTTATAAACACTGGGTGATATGTTGCCTGTTTTCTCATCTGTGTGCCACAGTACAAACACAGGCATGAAAGCAACAGGAGATCAGCCTAACCACTGAGCTAATTTTAATGGTTCTTGATATTCTTGATAGGGTAATGATTGACATTAAAATAGCATCTTTAAATCAGATTAAAGCTTAAATCAGATTAAAACTTAAACTGTCAGGATCAACATGTGATAAAATTCATGAAAAGAGGGGTCAAGAGAAAACATGGTACATTTAGCTGTTGTGTACTGTTAGACTGCTGCTGGATCATATGAGAACCTGAGAGTGCAAATCACCATTTCACTGATCCCCACATGCTGAGAAACACACATGCACACAATTACCCCTCCACTTACAGCTAATCTGCTGAAATGAATCATATTATTATGTGGAGAGGCATGGGTAATTCCATGTTCTAGTCCTTTCCTTCTATTTATTGAAAAAAATATAACATCTCTGCAGAATTCTGAAAGGGCGATTCATTTTCAGTTAATTTCTTTTCCTGGTGAAGTCTAAATTGCTCGTCATGCAAACACGAGTAATTGCAACAAACAAGCATTCAAAATAAATCTTTCATGGCTCTACAGTTTTACACTGTATTTATCTGAGATATGGGATGAATCTAGGTAAAATGGGATACTTTCTGATAGTATGTCATTGGTGTTTAAAATATGATCCAAATAGCTACCCATATTAATGTCTTTCCATAAAAATTTAAGGATTTTTCCGGTTTCAGTACAAGTTAAGCTCAATAGACAGCATTTGTGGCATAATGTTGATTACCGAAAAAGATAAATTCGACAAGTCCCTCCTTTTCTTTAAAAAAAAAAAAAAAAAGCATAAATAGAGGTTACAGTGAGGTACTTAAAATGGAAGTAAATTTTTGGAGGGTTTAAATGCAAATGTTATTGTAGCTGATAGCAGGGCTTTGTAGTACATGTATCTATGTGTGTGCGTACACTGAATACAGAGGCCTTGGAGGCTCAGTGCGAATGTTGCAGTTTAGATGGAACTTTTTAAGATAAATTGAGCATCTGAAGTCACAACATTTTAAAGCCTGTAAATGTGACCATTAACATTAGAGGTCTGCATGGCCTTTAAATGAAACCTGAACCTGATTCGTATCCTAGATCATGTGGATCGACCCTACCTGACAGGTTTTAAGCCATAAACCAACCCAAAATCGCTTACTCTCTTTATAATTCATTCTCCTAGCAAGTGTTATTGCAATAGGCTGCAATTTATGGTAGCATTGTAAGCAACATTCATAACAGTAGGCTATTTTTGCAGTTAAAATACACAGATTTAACAAGGCATGGCAGCCTCTCAGTACACTAGAGCAGAAGGGAAAAAACATTGCCTTACCGTTTATCAAGCGTTGAAACTTTGCTTGGTGCAGAATAGTCTGGAATAATGTCAAACAATGTAACAGTCAACACTTTGTAGTCTGAACTTGTTCAGAATGTTGAATCTTTGTGACACCTGCACTAAAAACTAGATGCAGCACAACAAATGAATCAGAACAGGTGTTTCCACATGCGTTTTTGAAACTTTTAGTTATTTTTAACTTGACACGGTGTTGAGTGCATTACCGCAGAGACATAGTGGATGTGGAGGCTTCATACCATTCCCCATGGCATCCATGCACAACCCAACATGTGCCCCACTGAGCGCGAGAACCACATTATAGCGAACATGAGGAAATTACCCCTTGTGACTCTACCCTCGCTAGCAGCCGAGCCAATTTGCTTAGGAGACCTGGCTGGAGTCACTCAGCATGCCCTGGATTCGAACTTGTGGATTCAGGGATGGTAGTCAGCGTGTTTACTCGCTGAGCTACCCAGGCCCACAACCCAAAGTCTTTCTTGAAAAATTGGGCCCAGGTCGGGTTGCAGACTTCTAATTCATATACACTACACTGAGTGCAGAAATTCTACAACAAACATGGATGGGAAAAGGCAAAGTTAGTGAAGTAGTATGAATCAGACAGTGGTTACAGTACCAAAACAGCTGGTAAACACGAGATAAGCACAATAAAGCATTGCCTTTTATCCACACTGTGTGTTTACATACTTCTTAAGTTTTTAAATTTTCATAACAGAGATACATTTAACAGCTCAAGAGAGAGATGATTTAACTATATCAATGCTTAACACAAACATCTCATCTGCCCTCAAATACACATGGCATCTTAACAAATGAATTTTGAAAAATTGCATTTTTTTAAAGACCTGTGCTCAACTTAATTTGTAGCCATTTTCTTTTCTCTTTTCTCTTGTGTTTTTAAAACTCTGTAAATGTCTTTCTTATCCTCTTAAAATGACCCCTCATTGAGGCTCCTCCTCTCTTCATCCACCTGTCCAAACAGTTTCATTTAATTTCTTCTCCCCCTATTCGGGATCTTATACTCTGTTCCGCTGCACTGGTTCTTAATACTGTGTTGAGATTACAGAGACAAAGTTTTAACACACGTGTTATCCCACGAGAAATTAAAGTTCTGCTGATGAATCTCTAAGGTCATTTTCCATTTTCTTTGAGCTGAGAGTTAAACCTGTTCACACCTGCAGGTGCACATCTTTTACCGTAGTGTTCTGTTTTTCTGGTCTTACATTTACATTTATTCATTTAGCAGACGCTTTTATCCAAAGTGACTTACAAAATAAGGAATGATACAACATAAGAGATTCATCTTATGGATAAAGTAACACGAAAAGTGCTGAATTCTAAAGTTTTAATTGCATTAGAAAAGTACCAGCCAAGACAGAGATTAGAGAGCTACAAGAAATTATTTTTTTTAGTTGGTTTAAGATGGTCTTCAACTAGTCAAACTGGTCTCCCAGTCTGGCCAAGCTGGTGTTTAGGTGGTCAGCCAGCTTATCTTCCAGTATGACAAGCTGACAAATGCCCAAAACCCCTCTAAAACCAGTTTTGTCTGTAACTTTTACCTGAGTCATCCCCATCCTTTCTCATTGTTTGGACAAACAGAGACTCCCAAACTCACAAATTAGTTGTGTCAAAACCTGACGTGTCACTCTGCGCAAACAAAGAGCATTGATTTGAAAGTGCAGTACCATAGTGTTTACACGCTTTGGAAACTCAACCTATGAATGGTTTACTAACAGTTGTCTCTGAACATTTAATTGGGAAAGGAGAAATTATTTTATCATTAAAAAGTATAGACTCTATTTTTAATAACAATGAATTAAGAGTGAAATCTAACTACACAGGTTTAAAGCAAGTCAGTAAGTCATGAGAGTTTTTCTAACCTGTGCCCTTTAACAGACCTGTGAGAAAGTGATACTTTCAGAAGAAATTCAAAGAGGAGTGTGTGAGAGAGAAAAAACAATGACTTGAGCGAAAAGCCCACTTAAGACCAAACACTTCAAACACCATGGTAACAGTGTCAAAGGTTAATGAAAGGGCACATTGGCGGAGGGATAAAGACATGACAGAGGAATAAAAAAGTGGATTACCCAGCTCTGATATCAAAGAGTCCCTCCATTCTCTCTCTCTCTCTCTCTCTCTCTCTCTCTCTCTCTCTCTCTCTCTCTCTCTCTCTCTCTCTCTCTCTCAATAGAATAGCTCAAGAGTCTGAGTTTGATCAAGCTGTCTTAGACCTCACTGACAGATAGTGGCAGTTACCGGAATAAAACATCTTGGAGAAAACAGATTAATATAAAACAGATGTCCTAGCAATTATCAATTCTACACATGATTAAACTTGCATCTCTGGTTTAATGTGTGTTGTTTATATTTAAAGCACGTCCTGTTTCACCTCTTAACCTCTTGCTTGAGATCTTGCCATGATCCAGACTGCGGGAGCCAAGAGGTTATAAAGATCAGAGAGATGATTCATCATGCTTGGATCAGGAGAAACATGGAGAGCGAAGGAGAGAGAGAGAGAGAGAGAGAGAGAGAGAGAGAGAGAGAGAAAGATGTAGCCTCACTCTGATGAGGTTATCTTTGAGGACTCTTAAGTGGTCGGTAGTGTGTTGCCTTACGTGCACTTTGACACAAACATCTTTAAAAATCTCCATTAAACTGAATGCAGGGCCTACGTTCACAGCCGTGGTCTAATGGTTAGCGATGTTATTGACTCATTAATCTTTTGCAGATGCAGGATTGATTTGTTCCAAATAAAAAGTTGTTACAAAATTAGTTGCATTAGATCTCTAAAAGCCTTTAAAAACATACAGTGGAGTCCATAATACAAATCCATCCATCCATCCATCCATCCATCCATCTTCAACCGCTTATCCAAAGTCGGGTCGCGGGGGCAGCTGCTCCAGCAGGGGCGTTCCCAGGCCAGTGTGGAGATGTAATCTCTCCACCTAGTCCTGGGTCTTCCCCGAGGCCTCCTCCCAGCTGGACGTGCCTGAAACACCTCCCTAGGGAGGCGGCCAGGGGGCATTCTTACCAGATGCCCAAACCACCTCAACTGACTCCTTTCGACGCAAAGGAGCAGCGGCTCTACTCCGAGCTCCTCACGGATGACTGAGCTCCTCAACCTATCTCTAAGGGAGAAGCCCGCCACCCTTCTGAGGAAGCCCATTTCGGCCGCTTGTACTCGCGACCTAGTTCTTTCGGTCATGACCCAACCTTCATGACCATAGGTGAGGGTAGGAACAAAGATTGACCGGTAGATCGAGAGCTTTGCCTTTCGGCTAAGCTCTCTTTTCGTGACAACGGTGCGATAGAGCGAGTGCAATACCACCCCCGCTGCCCCGATTCTCCGGCCAACCTCCCGTTCCATTGTCCCCTCACTCGTGAACAAGACCCCGAGGTACTTGAACTCCCTACCTGGAGTATGCACTCCATCGGTTTCCTGCTGAGAACCATGGCCTCAGATTTAGAGGTGCTAATCCTCATCCCAGCTGCTTCACACTCGACTGCCAAGCGATCCAGTGAGAGCTGAAGGTCACGGACCGATGATGACATGAAGACAACATCATCTGCAAAAATCAGCGATGAGATCTCCAGCCCACCGAACCGCACACCTTCCCCACCCCGACTACGCCTCGATATCCTGTCCATGAATATCCCAAACAGGATTGGTGACAAAGCGCAGCCTTGGCGGAGACCAACCCCCACATGGAATGAACTCGACTTCGTGCCGAGGACCCGCACACAGCTCTCGCTTTGGACGTACAGGGATTGGATCGCCCTCAAAAGGGACCCCCCACCCCGTACTCCAGCAGCACCTCCCACAGTCTCTCCGGGGACCCGGTCATACGCCTTCTCCAGATCCACAAAACACATGTAGACCGGATGGGCATACTCCCAGGCCCCTCCAGGATCCTTGCGAGAGTAAAGATCTGGTCCGTCGTTCCACGGCCAGGACCGAAAACCGCATTGTTCCTCTTCAATCCGAGGTTCGACAATCGGCCGAACCCTCCTCTCCAGCACCTTGGAGTAAACTTTACCAGGGAGGCTGAGAAGTGTGATACCCCTGTAGTTGGCACACACTCTCTGATCCCCCTTTTTGAAGAGGGGAACCACCACCCCGTTCTGCCACTCCTTAGGCACTGTCCCAGATTTCCACGCAATGTTGAAGAGGCGTGTCATAATAATCTGGAATTCAAAATCTAGTTTAAACCTGGAAACAAATTACATTAATTAATCCATGGCATGTTGAAAGCATGCTGTCATTAAAATAAAAGGGAGGGTATATCAAATACTAAGAAAGTCTGAAATTCAAATAAATTGTTAAATTCAACTTTTCACTAATATTGTTATGCTGATAATCTAATTCTAAAAAAACCTTGGGCTGACCAAAGTGTGCACAAAAAAGCAGAATGAATAAATAAATGTGAGCTGAGAGGCATCCTATCATTGTTCTTTTCTCTTATAGAAATAGTACCTAACTCCCCTACCCTACACACAACCTCCACCGATCCTCCATTTGATCACCTACTTTAGTTTGGATGTTAAATTGCCCATGCAGAATTAATGGCCACCATTGCCCTATGACACTCCATTACCCTGAGATGAGGCAGATGGGCAGCAAAAGACAGGAACTGTGGGTATAAGACTCTCCCAGCTCAATCTCTATTCTCTCCATCATTGGTTCTGCAGATGTGTTATGAGGCTATTCACTCCCAACTGAAAATCACTGATGCCTTTTGTTGCTCTGCTGTCCAATCAAGAGGTCTAATTTCCCCATTAATATCCACATAGAACGATTTTGATCAGTATTGTTTTATGAATTTTTACACTTAAACACACAGGTATAGAAATTTGCGTAAAGCATAAATGGATAAATAATAATTTACAACAAACCATTGAATTATTAGATTGTGTTTTATTAGGTTATTTGTGTGTTTGTTATATTGGTTAAATTAAAAGAAAAAAAAAAGTGGTTGATGCTACAGTGATGCAACCCAGGCCCTGAAATTAATTAATGATAGGCAGTAGGGTCACTACAAATATTGAAGCTATTACTTTATTTTATTATTTATTAGGAGCAAAGCACTGAAGGTGCACAGGCACCTATTGTATCCATTCCATTTCTTCTTCTTATTCTTCCTCTGGCTGGGAGTCTATGGTAGCCCCACGAACGGTTTGGAGGAAAGTTCTGAATTCTGGCAGACTGATAGGGTGGGCATGAATAGCCACTACTCAATATTTGGGGTCTCTAGGCCAAACTCTATAGCACCACCAGCAGCTAAAAAATTCCCTTTGCTTTTGCACATAACTTTTGAACCCTTTGGTCAAGAAACAAAATATTTTCCCTCTGATTACGCTTCTTATGGAGATGGTAATGGACCCCTTACATTAAATTTCCACTAATCACAGTGGCCGCCATCTTATATTACTTGTATATCACTTGTTTGATTCTTCTCCTAAAACTATTTGTCTTGGCTAATTCTCGGCAATGCTTTGTCTTTTCGAAGCTACATTTTATATTCTTCATTAAGACCATGATCTGAGGGTACATGCAAAGTTTGCTGTCAGTGCTACCTGTGGGTTGCTATTTATGCACTTGACATGTTTAGATTTGTTTTTGTACATGTTTTGATTTCATGTCTTTTATTTTGGCATCTAGTTCCTGTTTTCCTTGTCATGTGATTTCATGTTTCCCTCCATGTTCATGTGTCTTGTTTTCATTGGTTTATTGTCTTATCAGTTCTTGTCTGTCATTGGTTTAAGGTTATTAGTCTTTTTTTCTTGTTTAGTGTTCTATTTGATCATTGGTTTATGTCTCCCCATGTCATGTATTTAAGCCCTCATGTTTACTTTGGTCCTTTGTCTAGTATTGATGTTTTGTAAGTGTAACTTTGTTGTTTTGTTCATGCCATGCCATGCCATGCCATGCCATGCCATGCCATGTAAAGTAAAGTAAAGTAAAGTAAAGTCTAGTCTAGTCTAGTCTAGTTCAAGTCAAGTTCATGTTTCTGTTTAGTCCTGGTTTATTGTTAGGGTTTTTGGTTTCAACGACAAGCGGCATTACCGTTCATGTATTTTTTGATAAATTCTAACATGATCACCATTCCCTCTAATGCTGCTAATAGCAATTGCAAATGTAGCTTCAGAGACACAGGTTTTGGTCCCATGGAAAGAAGGAAGCAAACATTGTGTGCAAAACACAATTGTGAATACGATTCTAACATTGCATTTTTGCTCTAAAATAAAAATAAATTGTCTATTGGCGATTATATTTAGTGTAGGGGTTTGGGTGTTAGTTAAATAAAATATGCATTCCTGTTTGCTGTCCTACATAATTTATAACTAAAATACAAATCACTTTTGGCACCACTCTGTGGACTGGAAACTGGAGCTCATTCGTGCCCATATATTCAACAAGACTTTCAGTGTTTAGAATTTCTGCTGTCACCAGATTCACTGTGTGATCAGTCTAAAGCAGTGGGGGGTAGTATTGACGTACGTGTGAGAGTTTGATTTACAGCCATACATATCACTTACATGACTTAAATTCATATTTTGCCTAGCTGCTAAAACTGTCATGCTTTACATAAATATTAAAATAACTGAAGAAAAAGAAAATCTAAATTGTTTGTCATTTGTATTAGAATTTTCGATAATGTGGCAAAGTGACATGGAACTGTATTATCGTTATTAAACCAGGAACTATTTCATTGCTGCACAGTTATAGAAAATTAAATAATACTTTGCACATCTCTCATAGAAATCAGAATTGA
The DNA here is from genome assembly GCF_025860055.1 of Xyrauchen texanus. NCBI lineage: Eukaryota > Metazoa > Chordata > Actinopteri > Cypriniformes > Catostomidae > Xyrauchen > Xyrauchen texanus. The sequence goes on along the minus strand of NC_068302.1, from coordinate 23,077,168 downwards.
GCATTCAACTTTTCCATGGTATAAATTAATTTATCATAATCTTGGCAGTGAAGAATCAACAATCCCATAATCTGTCACAAGATACCTATTTCATTTTCATTCTGCCCAGTTTGAATGTAAAACTGAATGTTTGAATTAGTTTTACAGCATAATACCTGAGAGACCTTGCCAGCCAAAACCCACAGCAATCCATCCCAAATCACATTCTTTCACCCTCTCTCATATGGCCACAGGTGTGGAGAAAACGTCAGCCCCCGAACAGACTTCAGACATCACAGAACAATAGTAGTCCATGACTACAGTCGAGGGGATAGAGAAGAGAAAGGCAGATTAGGGTTTATGGAAATGGATCTATCAGAAAGCCCATGGTTAAACTCTGACAAGCAAATTGTGCTGTCCATAGAGTTGTTACGGAGGAGAGCTGCTCTCGGCACAGGTGTGGGACTCTTTTAAATGTGATTAGGAGATTGTTCAAACAAAGAGAGAGGTGAAGAATATGAAGATGGGAGAATGTGGGAAAGACTAGGGAGGGGCCATTGGGAAGGGTGGTATAGCACTCATCTCTAACTCTTTTAATTAACTTCAAGGATGAAGGTGTGAAATTTAATAAAGGAGAATTAATAGATGCCAAAACCAGTGTGCTGGCACAAATACATTAATTTCAGTCAGAGGATGTGGTCTTGCATTATCGTACTAAGTGTGTGTGTGTGTGTGTTCGGATCAGAGCAGATGTAGAAAGACCAAATGTATTCCAGACAATCTCTGTGAGGTCAGGATGATGTGGCAGCTGTAATTGTCTTGTTTGGGCATCTGTGGGCGATAAGTAAAAAGGAAAATAAAATGAGAGCATGTCTGGTGTTTGATCAGTGTATTAGGACCTCTGTATCCTGCATATCTCATTGTTAAAGTCATGTTCTGTTACAGGAAATGGTCGGAGGATCGGAGGCAAAAGGATAAATTGATTAATAATGTTTCTGAATGTGGCAGGGTAAGTGGTAACTCCACCTCCCCTTCCTGATGATTAATCAGTCAGGCAGCATTGTTTGATCTAATATAATCGTAATGTGTTTGTTCTAGATGACCTGAGTGCATTCTCTCTTTAAGAGGGTCCTATTGCAGGGGACTTGCTGTCTTTAAGGCGCTGTTCTTTTTCTTTACTCTATTTCATTTTGCATGGTTTCGTTAACTTGGTTTAATTTAGAACACTTTTTGACCGCAAATGGAGCTGCCACTCGCCATCTAAGGCCAGTGTTTCTCCGTACGCTTAATTATTTCTGGTCTTTCAGTTGTTACAGCCAGTGTGTGAACTAAATAAAGTATCCTGTTTGACTCCTCTGAGCTAGGTTGCGGTTTCAGCCCATGCGGCTTGAATTAGTTTTTTAAGTGTTTTTGATCCTATTTTGTGTGGTTATGTATGTCTGTATTGCTCATTGAGCAATATTGCATTCTGTATGTTATCTTTGTTTAATCATTATTTTCTTAGCTGAGGCCTGAAGAGCAGGGGGTTGGACTGCTGGTGACAGTGTTTCATTTTCCCTTTTGTGCTGTGCTGTGAATCACCATTGATTTGGCATACGTGCATGTGTGTGAGGGGGATTTTGTTTTTGTTTTCATTTTTGGTTGCTGATAACATCTTAATTCAGCCTACTACCTGCTGGCAAGCCTCAGTCTCATAATTATGTTTTTCTTTTTCTTTTGTTTTTCTGTCAACCCGATACTGAAGATGTTGTGACACCTGGACATATTAATCATATATGTCTCAGTGCTGCAGCACTTTTCTTTTTTTTTTTTTTACTATTTTGTGTTGTGCCTCTTGCACAGGGCAATACATGTTTTAGACTCGTGTGTAATAAAGACACCATTACTTTTGTACACCTGCATCAACTGCCCTGTTAATGGAACTGGGACATGCATGGCCTTATTATTGGTCTTTGCTTTAAAAAGTCCCTGGGTGATGGAGTCGTTAGTTTAACCTTGGAGCGTGAATTCCTTGAACCCTCCTTTTACACACAATCAACCATCAGTGATCTTGAAATAAAACATAATAAATATATTTCAAACAATATCAAGAAATATATTGACTTTTAAAGCAACTTTTTTCTATTCCATGCTTTACTTGTCTGCCACAGTAATGTAATGTCTTCAAATCATCTTAAATTGGGGGATTTTGATATACTGTTTGTTATTTTTTATTAATTAATTAGTATATGTAATTAATTAAATTTAAATGTAATAGATTGACAGTCCAATAAAAATCAATTAACCTAAATTCAGTCATTTATATAATTTACTTTTTCACTTATAATTGCAATGGTAGCTAATACAATGCTGCATAATAAACCACACATAACAAACAGAACAGAGAGAATGCTGCTGGTGTGATTGAGTGTAAAATGTTTCCTTTACGGGAATTTATGATCATTTGATAAGAGCAATCAGTAGAATGAAAGAGGGAGAACACAAGTAAGTGAAATCATTCAGTTGAAAGGCATGAACCCTGTAAATACCTTAATAAGATGTTAAAAACAGCTATCTGGAAAGCTCATTTATTGCTGCTTGGTCTTGGATGTTTTACTGTTATTGGTTAGTTTGGCTTCTCTGTGCACTGAACCACAACAAACAACAAATAATCCTATTGTCCACTAAGTTACACACATCACACATGCACACTCAAAATCCTCTGCAGGCTCATCTGGGCAGATCATTCTCCTTGATTCATTAAGAGTCTTAGCAGGATTTCTCTCATTCATCTCCTCTCTGATGAGAACTCTGATTGTCCATCCCTATGAATCTGAGTCCAATGACTGAAGCCCAAAGCTTCGGATTAAAATCATTACATTATGTAAAAGTTAGTCATCTTTTGGAAATTCATCCTGCTAGATTCAGATTCAAACTCAGGTTTTGTGATTGAAAGCTTTACTAGTCTCTGCATCTGGTTGTGACAAATGAGTGTGTGTGTGTGTGTGTGTGTGTGTGTGTGTGTGTGTGTGTGTGTGTGTGTGTGTGCGTGTGTGTGTGTGTGTGTGTGTGTGTGAGTTTCTCAATGTGGTTAAAGTTGTTTGACACAGCGAGGCCTCAACACTGCCACTAATGAAGAAATATCTGTAATGGTGTTGACTGACCTTGTTCTTTGTGTACTTGTGTGTGAGTGTATGTAGATAAATGCACTGAACCTTGTAAGAAGAAGGTCATAGAGCTTTGTATCACAATGGCAGTAAGGGACTCGCTCTCTCTTACACACGCATGTGCACACACACACATGTTGGTGCGGATATCCTTATGAGGACATAATGATTTTTATACTGTACAAACCAAAGATTCTATCCTCTAACACTACCACTAAAACAAACCCTCACAAAAAAACTCACATTTTTACATTTTCAAAAAAACATTGTAGTATGTTTTTTTAAGAGATTTGAATTGTGGGGACACTAGAAATGTCCACAAAACCACATATATAGCATAATACCCTTGTAATTACCTTATTGTAACCTAAATAAATGTCCTTGTAAACCACCCAAACCTAATTTTTTACGCATTCCATCATTAATCATCGTCAGTAATGCAATCTAACTACTTGATATTACTTATTCAGCAATGGTAGATTCTTTCACTTGTTTTTTTAAATCTGGCAGTACACTAAAATAAAAAATACATGCTCTGAAACAGCCAAAATATCTTATTGTGGCAGGGCGGATGGCGGGGCCGGGTCGTGATCATACACACCCGGTCCCCTATTGGGCTAATCAAGCCGCTGAGGTTTAAAGGTCGACTGCAGAGTATCGTGCGGGAGAGAGCGATTGTTTACGGACATGTCCGTCATGTGTGTTTATGTTGTCTTTTAAGTTTCTCATTAAAATATGATTTATATCGTCAAGCCGGTTCTTGCCTCCTCCTTTCCATTGATCCCTTTACACTGGTGCCGAAGCCCGGGAAGGAGGAGGGATACGCCGTAGTAGAGTTCTCGCCACTACTATCCACCCCAATGGAGCAGCCACGGCCATCTGCCGGGGGACGAGGAGCCCAGCCGCCTGAACGAGGACGCTGGCCGCCGACCGCGAGGGGAGAAGGGGCTCCTAGCCGACCGCCTGGAGCGGTCAGGGCCGCTGCCAGGGGTGGAGGAGTCGCCTACCGGCCACTGAAACGCGGCGGGGTTTAAGACCGCCGACCGCGAGTGGGGAGGGGCTCACTGCCGACCACCTGGAGCGAGAGAAACGCTGTCAGGGGCAGGGGAGACCCCTTCTGTTCCCCAAGAACGCACGGGGGGGTGTTCCGTCCGCCAGGGGCTGGAGGACTGCCTCGGATCCGCCCGGAGAGGCGCGGCTGTTGTCCGATAGAGGGTGGAGGAGTGGCCGAGGAACAAGCTGTGGCATATCGGAGAACTGGTGAGTAAGAGTTTTTTTTTTCTTCATCTCTCTCTCCCCTCTCTCTCTCACTGTTGCTCTGCGTTGGCCTTTTCCCTGTTTTAAATTTTAGAAATTTAAATTTTGTGAAGCAGAGAGGCAGAGGCGTAACGAGAACAGGCTAGAGGTCGAGGGTCTGGGAAACGCTAGGTCGGTACACGGATAAACTAGAGAGGTTTCTAAAGTTGCTTGGAAATGTCACCGGGGCTAAACAAGACTTCGCAAGGAAGGAACAAACAGACACGGTTAAATAGGGTGAGGTAATGAGAAACAGCTGGGCGAGTAATCAGACCTAGGTGTGTGGGCTAGAGGGAAATGTAGACTACGAGATCAATACTCGGGTGAATGCGATCTCCGGAGGCTCGAGGAGGAGGCGCCTTCACCGGTGTTCGTGACAGAGGGCCAGTTCCCCTCTTGCTAATCTCATGAATATAATGTGAATATTATTTACTGTATGTATAGTGCAAGTCATGGTTTGAAATTATTAAACCAAGTAAGTGTTCAGGGTTAGTGTTTAAAACAAATATTTTGTATGAACTGTAAAATTAATGACTAATGTCTTTGAAGTCCATCCTGGATTAACTGCAGAAGTTCACATACATGCAATTGTCCTTGTTAGTTGGCTGATGGTGGGTTTTGTTGGCAATTAATTGATAGTCTATATATTCCATTTCAAGAGTGTAGTCCATCATTAGACCGAGGTGATGCAGACAGAGATCAGTTAGGTGCATCACAGTTCAACCTGGCCGGTAATTTCAGAGAGGTCTATCCTGAGTCCAATGTTGAGGCAGTGGCTGAAGTATCCCATGTCTTATGGTTGGAGTTGGCATCAGTTCATCCTCTGAAGTCCATCTTAAAATACTGAAATTATATTTGGCTGGCACCTGCTGCTATTAGTCATCATCACACAGCAACACATAGCAATGGAGTCCAACACAAAGCAGGGATGGAGCTGGATCCAGCCAGTTCTGGTGACCTCAGGATAGGAGTCCCGAGGTTGAAATAGGGAAACGAATAAAATAATATTAGCATTCAATTTATTGCAGAGTTATATATCATGATCACTGTTTCTGGTTCTGGCAGACCTAACTATAGCAGCCTAATTGTAGTTGAAGGATAAATTAGAAGCCTAATTGTAGTTGAAGGATACATTATGTGTATGTCTGTCTAAATGAGTGTGAGTGAGTGTGTCTGCATCTTGAACAGTGTTAGGGAGACTATTCCATAGTTTAGGAGCCAAATATGAAAAGGATCTACCTCCTTTTGTGGATTTTGAAATTCTACAAACTATTAACAGGCCAGAATTTTGTGATCGCAATGAATGTGATGGAATGTAGCATGGTAGAATGTCACTTAAGTACTGCAGAGCTTGACCATTCAAAGCTTTGTACGTAGTTAACAGAATTATACAATTAATACGAAATTTAACAGGTAGCCAATGTAACGATGATAAAATGGGGCTAATATGATCATGGTTCTCATCAGCACTCTGGATGCTGCATTTTTAACTAATTGAAGTTTATTTATTGATCTTGCTGGACATCCCCCCAGTAATGCATTACAATAATTTAGTCTTGAGGTCATGAATGCATGAATTAGTTTTTCGGCATCAGCAACAGAGAGCATGTGTTTTAATTTAGCAATATTTCTTAAGTTGAAGAATGCTGTTGTTAATTTGATTCTTCGCTGTTGAAGACGATGTAACATTACATCCATCGAGAGTCAATCTACACAAAGCATAGACATATAAATTACACTATGGAAAAACTGACTGACTGTCACTCTGAAAACAGAAACAGTAACTGCGTCTTTCTTGAATGCCAGGTATATATCATGACATGTTCTTTATATGCATGAAATGATTGTTCTCATCGGGAATACCCGATACCCGGGTATCAGTTATTATTATTCTTGGGGATTTTAACAAAGCAAATCTCACACGTGAACTGAACAAATACAAACAGCACATTACATGCCCCACCAGAGACAGGAATATTCTGGATCACTGCTACACAACAATAAATCTCACACCCCAGACCCACTCTGACCTTCACTACACACAAACACAAACACCAACACCTCCTGCAAACCCCCTCCTCCTCCCTCCTGCTCAACCTGCACTCAAGATCTGTGAAGATGATGCATGCCGTGTCTTTCGGAAGCAAAAGACGAGGAAGGCTTTAGGCCCAGATGGCGTCTCACCAGCGTGCCTTCGATCCTGTGCTAACCAACTGGCCCCCATCTTCACACAGATCTTCAATAGATTACTGGAGCAATGCGAAGTCCCATGCTGCTACTGAAAGCAGAGGGGCTGTGCATACTCAATTATCTAGACGACTGGCTCATTTTAGCACAGTCAGAGACTGTGGCGCACTCACACAATGATAGGCTGCTTGCACATTTGAATACACTTGGACTACGGGTCATTTCTGGGGTAACGTTTGAACTCTGTAACAATGCATGCTTTGCTTTCGGCTGAGAGAATACACTCAATATGCAGCACAGTAGCGAGTTTCAAAGTGGGCAGGGCTCTGCCTCTGAAATGCTTTCAGAAACTCCTCAGGGTTATGGCAGCTGAAGAGGCGGTCACCCGCCTTGGTTTATTACAAATGAGACCTCTGCAATGCTGGCTCAACCGGCAAGTTGCTACAGGCACCATCACGTTGTAGTCACAAACCACTGTCTATCTGCAATAGCACCAGTTTTACCGGCCTGGGGTCATCTTTGGTCAGGTTTCCAGATGCAAAGTAGTTACTACAGATCCGTCCAACATGGGCTGGGTCACGTTATGCTTTGCCGCCCAGCATTCGGGGAATGGACGAATGTGAATCCGCTTGGAGATGTGTCCATACATGAAATCTGCCTGGCAGCAGGTTGGGCTTCGCTGAGCACCTTTGCACAATTTTACAACATTAACATGCATTCGGTGGCTTCACAGATATGGTCTGTGCAGCAGCATTAATACATTGTGTTCTAAGGTCCACTTCGAATACTCGATGAATTTACTTCCCTCCCGTACCGCACATGCCAGTGCTTTCCTAGGTCCGCTTAGTGTTTTCTATTCAACAGTTCAATACTCAAATGTTAAGTGCTGTCAGACTTCATTTATACTGCCTAATTACACTACATGCAATATCTCTTATGTCTCATCTGTGCTTTAGAGATTAGAATGTAAAGCGGTGCCACACTCAGGCCATACTGCTTGAATATATATTTACTATATTTCCCACACAAATACATTAATATACTTGTGTCTCGGTCACGCCTTAGTCACTCATTCTCTGGTTAAAAGATAGATATGTGCTTTGTTTTCTTTAGTGGAACTCAGCTAACTGTTTCACTACCGGACTGTGCACCTGTCTGTGCTCTAGTAGGTCTGCTTGGAGCCCTCTTAAAGGCAAAGCATCCCGCTACAGAGCGATGCGGATGTGCTTGTTATCTCACCACCTCAGAACTGTCAGGGCGAGGTTGATTTCTTATACACTTCCTATAAGCTAAGCGTTGTACTGTACAACACAGTTTCATGTCCTGCCCCTCCTATACCCTTGGGTATAGAATGTGCAATCAGATCCCGGTTTTCGGCACCAGTGTATAAAGGAAAGACACCAGGAGCTGGATTCTTCAAACACAGGTAGGGAACTTTTAATTGACCACTTCTCTGGTTTACAGCTTCACACTAACTCATCAGCTGCACAATAACACATCAGCTTCACAATAACACATCAGCTTAACACATCCGCCTCACAGGAAGGCTCTCGACCCAGTCTCTCTCTTTCAATCTGGCGCTGGTATGGTCCTTTTATGCTACTCTCCCCAGTCTCACTACAATTAGAGACAGGGGTTAGTTATAATTTGTCTCAGGTGGATGCACCCTGCAGGTTTATCTCTCCCGACGGATACTCGACCACGCCCCAGCTACCACAATCATATATCTTTAGCTTCACATACTTTAACCCCATTCAAGGCTGGGCATGGTGTCCTCCTCACCAAAGCAAACATCTAGATTTCAAAATTATACCCATACACACACACTCCAATTTTGGCTTCATGTGAAAAAAAAAAAGAATTCTCTGTCCTGCTCACAACTGAGTGTAGAAGTAGTCCCCACTTTTAATTCTTTGTCGGCAGGCTTATCTGGATCCTTCCAATATTTTAAGCTTCCGTCCATACACACCTGCTTGATTCTCTACTGATCTATTCCTGTCCTCTCACAGCTCCACACTGTATGTTTAAACCCTTTGCCCCTACTAGATTCTATTAAACATTTAATATTGCATGGTATTGCCTCATCAACGCTTAAAGCTTACGATTAAATTTGGTCTAAATATTCTTTGTTTTGCAACTCTCACAAGACCCCATTATTCCCAGTGTTGGTGTCAACTGTCTGTGCTTTCATTGCTTTCAAACCCATTCAAAATGCTTTCTCAGAAACGGATCTTATCGCATATATGCCCACATGATTGGTTTGCATCAACAGATCTGAGGGATGCATACTTTCATATCCAAATTGTACAACACCACAGAATGTTTTTGAGATTCGCGTTCGCAGGAACAGCATATCAATTCAAAGTCCTGCTCTTCAGGCTGTCTCTGGCTCCTCGCACTTTCACGAAGTGCATCGATGCAGTTCTCGCCCCTCTGAGACTGAGCGGCACAGGCATCTTGAACTACCTCGATGATTGGCTGTTACTGGTGCAATCAGAGGCTCTGTTATGCTAGCACAGAAACTTACTGCTTCAGCATCTAAACAGCTTGGGCCTCAATGTAAACTGGCTGAAAAGCCATCCAAAAAATCTCCTTTTTGGGAGACTGCCTCGACTCCACGAGTGGGCTCGCACACCTCACGAGCATACGCATTCAGGCAATTCTACAGTGTCTGTCTTAGTTCAAATTGAAGCCGTTTCAGAAAGCATTTGGACTTACGGTGGCTGCATCAGGTCATCCCATTAGGTCTCTTACACATGAGAACTCTTCATTGCTGGCTGAAGTGCCATGTGCCACAACATGCTTGGCGCCAAGGATGCATGCGCATCACTATATCCCGCCGTTGGATAGCTGCATTGGTACCATGGACAGCTCCTGCATTTTACCAGTGAGGTGTCATGCTGGAGAAAAAATTATCAGGTGGAAAGTGGTGACTACAGATGCTTCTAACACAGGTTGGGGGGCGGTATGCAATGGGCGCCCGACTTTCGGCACCTGGACAGGTCCGAGTAGGGTGTGGCATATCAACCGCCTAGAACTATTTAATTCTAGTCTTGAAGGCTTTTCAGTCAGATATAGCGAACTGTCATGTCCTGGTTTGCTCAGACAACATGACAGTTGTGGCATATATAAACTGCCAAGGTAGAATTCTTTCACCACCACTGTTGAGACCTATGGAGCAAGCATCATCTCCTCTCCCTGAGAGCGACATATGTTCCAGGATGCCTGAAGGCGCAGCGCGGACCTACAGTCACGATACCGAGTGATTGGAGACTTCATCCTCAAACGGTGTTGAGGATTTGGGATTTTTGGCAAAGCAGAAATTGACCTATTTGCCTCAGTGGAGAATGCGCACTGTCCCCTTTGGTATTCGAAGTCCCAAGCCCCATTGGGAATGGATGCAATGGCACACAGATGGCCGGCGAAATGCAAATACGCGTTTCCTCCGGTATGCCTGATCCACTCTGTCATATGCAAAGTCCGGGAGGACAAGGAAATGGTGGCCCAACCAGCCATGGTTTCTGGAAATGATGCTGTACAGCCCACCATGGGAAATATGCACCAGAAATTTTACATGCCAGTGCACCGTCCACAAGATGCCACTATGCACTAAAATGGAAGGTTTTCACTGACTGGTGTCTCTCACATAGAAAGTACCCAGTAAACTGCCCCATACATGAAATAAAAAATGTTCTTCAAGAGCGATTAGACGCAGGACTCACCCCGTCAACGCTCAAAGTGTATGTGGCAAATATATCTGCGTATCATGCACATGAAGCCGGCGCCTCTATAGGCAAGCATGATTGTGGCATGGGGGGCGTGGTCGTGTGTCGGTCTGCGGAAGAGAGAGAACTTGTCACCTGGTTTGTAATTATCTCTAACATGTCTTGTTGTAGTGATACGGAGAGAGACATTTAAAGGGACGCCAAGTGTCGAGAGGGAGAGAGAGAGTGTCCAGAAAGCACGACAGCCGAGAGAGTGTGTCCCATTTAGAGTGCTCATATAAATATACCTATAAAACAATATTGAATGGTTATCGACGGTTACAGTCGATTCGTTGTTTAAGAAAAAGGAATAATAAAAGGACTGACCTTGAACCTGCCTCGTTGTCTCCTGACTCCTCCATTGCTCCAATCAAACCTGTTCACAATGATTTAATCATAAAGTTCCTAAAAGGAGCAAGACAATTAAACACGCCTCAGCCAGCTACAGTCCCGACTTGAGACTTAACTTTAGTCCTAAAAGTTCTCGCAGGGCTCCCCTTCAGGTTTTCCATTAAAACTGCACTACTGCTGGCTCTAGCCTCAGTAAAACGGGTCGTGACCTACATGCGTTATAGTCAACAATTAATGTCTGGAGTTTGGCCCCGGACTTTCAAGAGCCACTGTCAAACCCAGGAAAGGCTATGTAGCCAAGGTCCTGACCACACCCTTCAATGCTCATGTGGTTCACCTTCAGGCCTTCTTCTCTCCTCCATTTAATTCAGATGAGGAACAATCATTGCATTTGTTATGCCCTGTGCTACATACGTTGAGCCAGTTCAGACTGTTTGATCAGCTCTTTATATGCTATGGAGGATGCACAAAAGGAATTTTTGTCTCCAAGCAAAGACTTTCTCACTGGATTGTTGATTCAATTAGACTGGCTTACGAATCGCAGGGTCAGACTTGCCCAATTGGTGTTAAAGCACACTCATCTAAAGGCATGGCCTCCTCATGGGCATGGATAAATGGTGTGTCCTTACAAGATATATGTTTTGCAGCAGGATGGTTCTCTCAAAACATGTTCGCAAGTTTAGACATAATGTCTCTTTCTTCACAAGTCCTCTCTGTTTAGAGCACTTGCTATTCATTGGCCATATATATATATATATATATATATATATTTATGCCCCCTTTTTAAGTATTGGATCCGCATCATTTTCACAACCGGCTGCATTCAGGCTTTAAGGCTTTCAGGCAGTTATAATTCCATAAGTCACAAGCACTTCATTATAAATAAACTTCCTTCCCAATATTCATTATGAGTGCTCTCCTCCTGGCCATCATGAGGATCACTCACTGCGGCATACACATGTCGGTCATGTTTCCTCTCTAGGAAGTTATGTCATGTAGTGCGGCGTGATGGGATTCTGTTCCCCATATGCGTTAGTAAACGCATGTCAAGTGGACTGAAGTCGTAAGGGAACGTATTGTTTACGTACGTAACCTCGGTTCCCTGAGACGAAGGGAACGAGACATTGTGAATGCTAGCCACACCACAAGACTCGGAGTTCTTGTGGCACGAACAATGCGCTCCTTGTTCTCAGTCAGAAATTCTGAGGAAATGGTGTCTGTGCACCTGTTTTATAGCGGTCAGTTTTGCCCCAAAACAGGCGGGGCTCAAACACCATAGCCAATATTAGAATATTGGCATTATTGTAGAGAGGTTTCAAATAGGTAGTGTATGAAGGCACTCCACATATGCGTTAGTAAATGCATGTCTCGTTCCCTTCGTCTCAGGGAACCGAGGTCACGTATGTAACCGAGATGATATCCTTTCAAATGTATTTCACAACAAATGCCCCCTTTCCCTTCATTTGTCGTAAGCTTCGGTTATCCTATTCAAGGTTATTGCACAGCAATGCTCCATTTCATACATTTGAAGCTTTGGTTATTCTTTTCAAAAATATTACATGACCAAACGCTAACCCAATCAGGGATCAAAAGCATTGCAAGCATTGGTTACTCTTTTCAAGGGTATTGCACAACCAATGCCCTCTGCCCTTTACATGTCATAAGCTTTGGTTATCCTTCAAGGATATTGCACAACCAATACCCCTTCCCTTCAGGTATCATAAGCTTTTGTTATCCTTTCAAGAGTATTACACAACCAATGTCCCCCTCTCTTTCATGTGCCATAACCACTGGTTAATCTTTTCAAGGGTATTGCACAACCAAATGTTCACCCAACCCCCAGATGCATGGCAAAATATAATTATATGTTTCCGTTATCTTCTACAGATTGTTTCATGCCAACATGAAGAACTGGTCGGTATTCCTTATTTTATTTTTTCCTCTCTTTTGGGGGTCCTAGTATGAGAAGTATTTTTGGGGTAGGCTTATTTGTTTATTTATATGGATCCCCATTAGCTATGCCCAAGAGCACCGCTAGTCTTCCTGTGGTCCACACAAAACACACATTATGTATTAACACATACACAGAAACATTAAAAATGCTCTTATACATCATTGTCCAAAAAACAACACACTTAACATATATTAAACATTACAACCATCTTTAAATGCAAAATGCAAATCCAACTAACTTCTATACATAACCTCGTATAAGTATGATAATCCAAGGTGTGCCTTTACCTGCCTTTTAAAATGTAATTTCATATTTTCATTACCCTGTATAGAAATTAGTTTGAGCTTTAGGGAGTGAAAATCTGCCTTCTGTTGACTATCTAGTAGCATGTGTATATGATTCTAAATTGCCTTTTAATTGATTGTACCAATCCAATGGAGTTTTAAACTAAAACATTCCATGTTGCTAATAAAACTACCTCAGTCATCCGGTCTTCCACTCTTAACCAATTAAGATAAAGTTGCATGTTGTTAATATTAGTGCAATACGAACACTGAAGAGCCGTGCCGCCTTGTTCTGTACTAGTTGGAGTTTACTTAAATATTTTTTGTTGGCATTAGCCCATATTAGCTGGCAATAGTCTAACTGTTAAAAGAAAAGAGTAACTAATACTATTTTCATTATATCAGATGTTAAATATTTTCTGCATTGCCTTACTACAGCTAACACCTTACCCATTTTATTAACCTTATTGTCAATGTGTTTTGACCAAGACAAATTATTATCAAGAGTGATACCCAATAACTTGGTTTCTTTTACTTGCTTAATAAGTGTTTATGTATGTATAGTCTAAGCTCTGGTTCAGACCTTAAATAATGATTTGAACCAAATACTATACTCTTAGTTTTATAAGTATTATATATCAGTTTGTTTTCAAAAATCCACTTTCCAATAATATCAAACTCATCTTTCAAAATGGTAGTCAATTCAGCAGCTGTTGGGGCAGCCGCATATACTGTAATATCGTTTGCATACATTGTTAATTTAACACTTTTTAGAACTAGAATTAAATCGTTTGTAAAATAGGAATACTTGAGTGGTCCTAGACAGGTCCCTTGAGGAACTTCACATTCCACTGACATTCTATCTGAAAAGCTTCCATTAAAAACACTCTCTGCGATCTATTTACTAAAGGCGCTCCACATATAATTTTATTGTCCAAATCCCTATAACAGTCATCTGTCATTCCCTATCTGTCACTCACTCGACATTGTGTTGATGTATTGACCCTAGAGAACACTCTTGAGATCCCGATACGCCTCTGATCTTTGATAAAAGGTCAATGGAATTGGCGAGTGGTATTTGTATGCCCCTCCCCCGGACTTACGGGTATAAAAGCAGGGGATCTGTATACCGCTCATTAGATTTTCTCTTCGGAGCTGAGCGGTCGATGGTTCAAGCTGAGCCTAGCGATTTCCATCCCTCACCTCTGTTGGGTCCTTACGGTGCATTACAGGGGCTTTCTCCCCTCTCTGCATTGCAGAGATCGCCCCTGGGTACTTCAGCAGCTCCTTAAAAGAGTAAATTCAAATTTTCCCTCACAAAAGAGTATAATCTAAAAGTGCGGCACACATCGGAATGTCCATTTCAAGACGCATCTTTTTAAAGATGCTCTTCCGTTTGTGTGTTATTCCTGGTTGCGGTCGATACTTCTCGCCATCTGATGGCCACGATCGCTGTCTTTCATGAGACATCTTTCGTGGATGCATCATGTCCTCATTACAAGGAAATGACCATGGCAAAGAACTTTTATGTTGTATAAAAAACTATTTAGGACCCCCTCGAAAACGAGATGGTACATCTCAAGGGGCTATCCTTCAAATAAATTTCAATTTCAATTTAAAACTACATCTGAAACTTAAATATAAAAAATTATGAGGATTGGAAAGATTTCTGGTAGATTCCAACAGAGACCAGCAGAGACCTAATCAGTGCTCCTCACCCCTGCTGTCTTCCCCAGCAGGATTTGACAGTTATCTTACATTTTCCAAGACCGTCAGATAAGTACTTACGCCAAAGAGAATTTACTTTATTATTTTATTGTTCATCAGTAAATTATTATTCCCTTTATGCTATGCTGTTCCCTCTCAAAAACTACACTTAATGCTGCGCTTGATTCAGCGCTTTGGGAATGTTTTTAGGAGTGACCAGCTGTGAATATGTGTGCAACACGTCAATGAAATTGACTAGAACCTTTATAGCCTCTGTTGGTGACATCATCATGCGCCAGTACCAGGAGCTATAAATAGATGTGCCACAGGTGCATCATCAGGTCTTTTGTCTTCAGACCACTATGTGATGTGTTTGCACTTCTCAAGCTCTCTTTTCTCTTCTGATAGGAATTAGATTTGTCAGGCAGTGTGCAGAAATCTTTTCTTTTTCTGTCATTCTGTGTGGGAAATACAAAAACAAAAATAACAATAATGAGCAATCAACAAAGCAAACGGTGTGTGTTTCCATTCTTACGTCCTATGGCTGAATCAGATACACACCAGTTTTGCTTTGTTTGTTTGGAGTAGGAGCACTCTGCTCTTGCGTTAGAGCAAGGTGAATGTGAGCTTTGTGAGCTGTTCACAGTGAAGTTGCTGCGCACTTGTCTCGCTTACTTCCAAGAGCCAGCACCCACCATTCCATCGTGGGGCTCTCGTATGTATCTGGCTGAGGAGCGAGAGATGGGTCTGTCCCTATCACTTGTCCGGTGCCTCTTCGGTTCACGAGGGGGACGATGAATCTCTTGGGTCTGCGGACTTTGAGTTGCCTACATCTGAGTGTTCCTCACACGATGAAAAAGAGGATGAGGAATAAAGACTCAAGGTGGTTACTCGTGTGGTGGCCAGATTACAGCTAGACTGGCCACGTGAACAAGAGACCCATAGAACATAGAACATGTTCCCCTTCCAGACAGAGAGTCTGGTTATTACAGCAGATACTTCCTGGTTCCCAAGAAGGATGGGTGATTGCGTCCGATTTTAGATCTTCAAGGCAAGTTCAAGAAGCCCAGAGAACGACATATTTAGGGCTGTCTCCCACTCGAATCGAGACCATTCATAATACCCTGAGCAAAGTCAGGCTAGGCCAAGATTGTACTGTTCTTCAGTATCAACGGATGTAAGGTCTCATGACATCTGCGTCCTCAGTTATCCCTATGGGCCTTTTGCATATGAGATGTTTCCAGTTGTGGCTCAAAGCCAGGGGATTTCATCCAAGGGCCAATCCCCAAAACCAGATATGGGTTACGCGCCACGGGCTACGTACCCTCTCTATGTGGCTCAGACCCCGGTTCCTCACCTTGGGTCCCACTCTTTGGCACATCAATTGTCTCGAGTTGATGGCTGTATTTCTGGCCTAGAAATACTTCCTCCAGCATCTGAGAGGCTTTCTTCTCTCTGAGTCACCCAACACTACTGGGTCTGGACTCAATGGCTTCCGGTAGTTCTAGTCAGAGTTCGCCAACAAGTATCTTGCCTCTTACTGATAGTGGCGAGTTGGCCGAACAGAGTATGGTTCTTGGAGATCATATCTCTCCTCAACGGCTCAACTTGGGTGATACCGGAGAGGAGGGACCTTCTGTCTCAAGCCGAGGGGACAATATTTCATCTCCAGCCCAAGCTTTGGAACCTTCATGTTTGGCCCCTGAAGGGTACCAACTGAGGGACACTGGGTTTTCAGTGCTAGGGCTCCTTAAATAAATAAATGGGGTGTCTTTGAAAGGTGGTGCACTGCACGTAATGCAGATCCAGTTTCAATTCTGCCAGATTGCTTCAATTCTGGACTTCCTGCAGGAGAAATTATCAGCAGGCACACGCCCTGCCACTCTCAGGGTTTATGTGGCTGCTCTGTTGGCTTACCATGATTTGATTGACAGGGTACCATTGGGAAAACATAATGTTCTTGATAGCTTCATTCGTTGGGGCATGCGACTGAGGCCTCCCGTTAGAACCAGGATCCTTTCATGGGACTTAAATATAGTCCCTGTGGGTCTGGTTTAGACCCCTTTGACCCTCTAGAGTCAAGCTTCTGACTCTAAAGTTGTTTTTTTTCTTATGGATATTACTACTTTAAAGGAATTGGGGATTTGTAGGCTCTGTCGGTCTTGCAATCCTGCTTAGACTTTGCCCAAGGAATGGCGAAAGTGATATTGCATCCTCATCCTGACTACCTGCCTAAGGTTCCTTTCTCGACCGTACATCCGGTCACTCTTAAGGCTTTCTGACCTCCGCCTTTCACAACGCCGGATCAAGAGAAACTTCACAGACTGTGTCCAGTCCATGCTCTTCAGGTCTACATCCACCACACTTGCTGGTGGCGTAAGTCAGGGAAAATATTAGTTTGTCATGGGGGCCATAACATGGGGATGGCCGCCACAAAACAGACAAGGAAACATTGGGTGAGGGATGCTATTGCCCTTGCCTATGAGGCACGTGGTCAAGCTTTGCCAGTAGGCATCAGTGCTCATTCTACCAGAGGAATCGCTTCTTCTAAAAGCTTTGGCGGGGAGTACCCCTCCGCAGTACCCCTCTACCCCTCTGCAGCATGTTTGTAACTCGCCAAAATCATAATTTTGACAGATGTTAATGCCACTCCAGGCTCTCACGTCCTTGAGTCAACATCACAAGCTCATGTCTGAGACCGTTCACGTTCTTACGAGCACAAACTACACAACCGTAAGGGGTCCAGACACCCACAGTGCAGCGGTGTGTGTATTCTCATTCCCAAAGCGCTGAATCAAGCGCAGCAGTAAGTGTAGCATTTGACAGGGAACGTCTCAGGTTACTTGACTGCAACCCTTGTTCCATGAAAAAGCAGAAAGAGATGCTGTGCTTCATTGCTACACTGAGAATGTCCTAGAACGGCTCTTCAGACAAATATACCATACGATGCACCTGTGGCACATCTATATATAGCTCCTGGTACTGGCGCATTCTGATGATGTCACCAATAGAGGCTATAAAGGTTCTAGTCAATTTCATTGACGTGTTGCACACATATTCACAGCTGGTCACTCCTAAAGACGTTCCCAAAGCGCTGAATCAAGCGCAGCATCTCGTTACGCTTTTTCAGGGAACAAGAGTTACTGTCAAGTAACCTGAGACATTCTGAGTGCTTCTGATAGAAATGGAAGCGTAAGCATTAGTTCTGTCAGGGAGACTCGCGTGGTACACATCAACAGTTACTTAATAATTTCCTTTAACCAATCACTGTTCACCTCTTGCTTCAAAGTTCTACCAGCAGCCAACCACTCTGCTGACATCAGGTGTCATTGTGGCAACCGCCTCCTGCCCAACACAACCAGAAAGTCTTTGTCTGGCATGGGTGGGCTACTCGCCCCTGCCGTCTTCCCCGGCAGGATTTGATGGTTCTCTTAAATTTTCCCGGACTGTTAGACGAGGGATTATGCCAAAGAGACTTTAATTTATTATTTTATTGTTCATCAATAAATTGTTATTCCCATTGTGCTATGCTGTTCCGTGTCATTCTGATAGAACATACATTCCTTTGTACATTTGTAATTCCAGAGACGTGCACCTAGTAGCATAGTTCCTGTTTGTGTAATCCCCAAACTGCAAATGCATGGACTGAGTTCAGAATTTGTGATGTGAATAAGACATAGTTCTCACAAAAATAACAAATTAGGCTTTGCGCCAACTCATTTACATGGACCTACTATGTATTTGTGCGAATTGACCAACTGATAGCACAAGCCCTCCCACCCACGCTCAGTTGTGCATTACCCAGGCATGAACATTGCACTTTGATTTAGTGCTCTTCAGAAAATTGGATAAGACATAAAGCACGGTCATAGTGAATAGTGCACTGTGTCTAACACAGGTACGGAAATTGATCACTGAAGTTTAAGTCATAATTCACTAAAAATCTTGTTCGACAGCTTTGGTCTCCATTCACTTTCATTGTATGGAAAAGAGAAGCTTGAATATTCTGCTACATATAACCTCCTGAAGGGTAATACAAGGAAGAAAGTGAGTAGAGGGTTTTGGAACAACATGCGGGTTTTGGCACAATTTTCTTTTTTGGGAATTTCTGTAAATTAACACTTTCTACTCTAATTGCTTTAAGATTATAATTTAGCCTGGTTACAAAGCTAAATAGGTTTACTGGGGGAGGATTTGCATATACAGTGATCTACATATGCTATGACCCAAAAACCCTTAATCAGTGACAAAAAATATCAAGCACAACTGATTCTAAACCAGTTACCAATATGTGTTCCTATCCTATCAGCATATGTGTCTGTGTGCTATTGAGTGATGTCCTCACTCTGCCAACTGTCTGATTGTGCAGATAGCTGTACCGTCTCATTTATAAGCTCCGGATGAGGAAACAGGAAACAGGGTCTGGTCATGCGAGATATTCGCATTACAACCAGTCAAATTCTCTCCAAGAACCAAACTCCCACACGATATCTGCTCTGAGTCCAGCAATCACACTTCCACCCACAAAAGCATTCTGAAAACTCTTGCATGCTTCCTTTGGGAGCCAGACTGGGTGACTGCAAACTGGGATCTCCAGAGAGAGGGGAAATGGGATCTTTTTTTTTCTCAAGATGAGGATAGAAAACTCATGAGTGGACACAAGGACATCCTGATTTAATCATACAAGTAATGCTATCTGAAGAATGGTGGGGCTGTTTGAAGATCTTTGGAGTGAATGTTTGTGTCTGTGTGCATGCGTGCATGTGTTCCTGTGTGCGTACGTACGTGTACTTAGCTATAGTTTGGGGCAATGTGTCAACAGAAGTTAGCTAAATCTGACAAAAGCTCCTTCTTGGAACCCCATTTCAGGATGTCCTCATGTATAAAATTATTTAATAATGTTTTATTATTATTATTATTTTTCAATAAATGCTATACTATACTACCATAAAGGGCCAAAACACACTAACTACTATACACCAAAACTGAAAAAACAAATAATTTCAAATTGTTTTTTTGATTGTCCAGCCAAATGTAAATTGTGTCACTTTACTATACCTACATTTTTGCAAAATTAGTTTTACATGGCTTGTTGCACATTTTGCAGCAGTTTCCTAATGAAATAGACACTTGAGATGCTACAACAACAATTACTTTTATTCCCTTTCACACAAATCATGAATAAACAGCAGATAATCAGTTCAGAAACACATTACTTTTTACTTTGTTCTAAACACAATGCAAATTTGTGACAAACACAGTGATACATTTTAATGTTTGCATTACATAACCTACTACATTTTCAAGCTTGTTTAAATGTGATTAACTGATAGAATGGACCATGTTATACAAAGAACCAGGGATGAACACTGAAGAGCATGAATTCGACAAGTGAGCTAAAGGTGTTACAGAAGCACCACAAAACAAATAAGGTCACTCAATTTTGATTTTTTTTTTGACAAAAACAGTAAAATGTAACTGCATTTTGCCTTTGTAAGACAATATGGTATGTTCTTAAATAGCTAAGTAAATATGTATGTGTTTGTCTGCAGGCATTGTCAAACAGTTTTGACACTTTTCCCCCTTTTTCCATCATGTTTGAAACAAGTGAGCAGTAGATGAAGTGTGAAGATGCCATTCTGTCTCTCCATCGCTTCAACCCTGTCCAGATTATTGATGTGTACATGAGACATCCTCTGGAAAGAGCAGAGAGAATCAGGGGCTACAAGGTCATGTTTCCATGGTAACGGCAGTGCCAAGATGATGAGTATCCACTGCTTCCTCCCCTCAAATGCCAAACCTGTCCATCCTCATTAACCTCTGAGCTCTCTCCCTGTGTCTCTCTGTCTGTCTCACACACTTTTTTTGGCATTGAAACGAATGCCATGTCAGCACTAAAATATGTGCAGTTGACTTCTGTTGATCTCAGTTTGATACCCCCTCATCCTCTATATATAAACATACATTTAATATACGTTTAGTGAGAGTTGATGGAAATCCTTCATAACAATGAGCTGGCTGGTCAAGTGCTTTTCAGACTGGTCAACTGTCCATCCAGTGTTCTGGATGGACAGTTTAAGTTGATATTTTATTAAAGGCACTGTCACGTTTAGATGTGTTTTTGTTCATGTTTTGTGTTCATGTCTTTTATTTTGAAAAGTTTAGTTCCTGTCTCATGGCATATGGTTCCCCAGTCATGTGATCATCCTGTTTCACTCCATGTTCATGTGTCTTGTTTTCATTGATTTATTGTCTTGTTACTCATTATCAGCTCTAATTTGTCATTGGTTTAAGTTTATTATTCTGGTTATCTTGTTTATAGTTCTGTCTGTTCATTGGCTGTCTTGTTACCCATGTCTTTGTACTTAAGTCCTCATGTTTGCCATTGACTCTTGTCAGGTATTGTGAATGTAACTTTGTTGTTTTGTTCTAGTCCAGTCAAGTCCAGTCCAGCCAAGCCAAGTAAATTTTAAGTCAAGTCATGTTTCGTTTTTGTCAAGTCTAGTTCATGCTTATGTTCACATTTTTAGTTAGGGTTTATGGATATTCACATTTGGAATTAAACTGCACTTGGCTTCATCACTTCACCCTCATCTCTTTGTCTGCCTGTGTCCAGCAACGTTACAGAATACCTGACTGCCCATAATGAACCCAGCAGTTCGGCTCCTTCATCTACGCCAGAGGAGTCCCCTGGAGGATTATGTGGAGGAATTCTGTGTTCTGGCCTGCAGGGTGGATTTTAATGATGTGGCCCTCAAGGACTGTTTCCTTTTCCACCAAGCCAGAATTCCACATCAATGGAGCCACGACAGAGTCAGCTCCAGGCCATGTCACAGCCACACCAGAGTCAGCTCCAGGCCATGTCACAGCCACGCCAGAGTCAGCTCCAGGCCATGTCACAGCCACGCCAGAGTCAGCTCCAGGCCATGTCACAGCCACGTCTGAGTCTGCTGCATGCCATGTCACGTCTGAATCTGCTGCATGCCATGTCACAGCCATGCCTCAGCCTGCTCCATGCCATGTCACAGCCATGCCTCAGCCTGCTCCATGCCATGTCACAGCCACGCCTCGGCCTGCTCCATGCCTTGTCACAGCCACACAGCAGCCTGCCCCATGCCATGTCACAACACTACCTCTGCTTGCTCCATGCCATGTGTTACGGCTGTATACTTTGTATTGTGGTTTTTGCCGTGTCTGGGTGTGTTTTGCTCCTCCTACAGGTGCGCTGCGGAGCTGAGGGAGTAATCAGGTGGATTGGGTGCACCGGTGCACAGGGGTGCCTGTCAATAAAAGCTTCCTGTTTGGCGTCCTCAGGGTGTTCCATTCTGTCACATCGATCCCTGGCCAGGACCGAGATGTTGATCGGCGTTGCGGCGTATTGCGAGAGCGTGAGAGACAGTCTTTGTCATGAAGAATGTATAAAATAAAGAGAGTATTGTAACCGCCATAAACGTTTCTTCCTCCTTCATTGTTACTCCCTAGTAAGGGCGTAACACATGTCACGACGTTCCGATGTCACGGCCGAAACTCAGTCTGCTCCATGCCATGTCTCAGTCAAGCCCCAGACTACTCCATGCTATGTCACAGCCAAACATCAGTCTGCTCCACGCTATGTCTCAGCCAAGCCCCAAACTACTCCATGTCACAAGCAAGCCTCTGCTCCACGGTCCAGGGTCTGTCTACACTCCACGGTCCAGGCCTGCCTCTGCTCCACTGAGAACCTCCATCCCTATGACTCCGCCTTGGTTCTCAGCCCCATCGGCTCTGCCCCTCGAGCCTCTCAGGGCCCCACTTTCCATTGACTTTGCTCTGTTCCCATGCTCCACGCTATGTCTTGCCAGTCCATGCCCCATGCCACATCTGGCCAGGCCATGTTTCAAGGACCCCCTCCCCCCAGCTCCCTCTTGAACTCAGTGTTTTTGTTTTAAGGTGTCAGAAGCCGCCCCTAGAGGGGGGATATGTCACATCTAGACTTGCTTTTGCTCATGTTTTGGGTTCATGAAAAGTTTAGTTACTGTCTTATGTCATGTGGTTCCCCGGTCATGTGATCATCCTGTTTCCCTCCATGTTCATGTATCTTGTTTTCATTGGTTTATTGTCTTGTTACTCATTATCAGTTCTAGTTTGTCATTGGTTTAAGTTTATTAGTCTTGTTATCTTGTTTATAGTTATGTCTGTTCATTGGTTGTCATATTACCCATGTCTGTGTATTTAAGCCCTCATGTTTGCCATTGTCTCTTGTCAGGTATTGTGAATGTAAAATTTTAGTTTTGTTCTAGTCCAGTCCAGCCAAGCCAAGCCAAGTCACGTTTAAGTCAAGTCTAGTTCATGTTTATGTTCATATTTTTAGATGGGTTTTTGGATATTCAGGTTTGGAAATAAACTGCACTTGGGTTCATCACTTCACCATCATCTCTTTGTCTGCCTGTGTCCAGCAACATTACAGGCACAAGCTCCTTTGTGGTTTTAAAACCAAGGTGTCTAGACTAATTTGAAGTCAGAAAAACACAAGGATTATAACTGCTCTCTGCTGCCATTCATACTTTAAGATTACTGTACTGTTTTCTGGGGGCAGTAACCTGAGGAGCGGCTGAATGAGATGCCCAAGAGGTTGTAGAAAGCCTTCCATATTTGTGATGTAAACTGGGTAACTCTGTCTGACACTATGTCCTCCGGGAGTCCATAGTTACGGAAGACATGTTGGAAAAGTGTCTCTGTAGTTTCTAGTGCAGTGGGGAGCCCTTTGTGAGGAACCAGATGACAGACCTTGGTGAATCTATCCACCGTTACTTGAATGCAAGTATAGCCCCTGGAAGGGGGAAGGTCAGTGATAAAATCCACCCCCAGGTAGGACCACGGTCTCTGGGGCACCGGTAAGGGCTGAAGTTTCTCACCTGGGAGACGGCGAGGCTCCTTAGATGCTGTGCAGTCTGGGCAAGCATGCATGTAAATGTTGACATCACGAATGAGATGGGGCCACCAATAAAGGTAATGGACTAGACTGAACGTTTGTGATGTGCCTGGTGCCCTGATGCCAGAGTGGATTGATTGCCAGTCAAGGAGTTTGTGGCGTGGGAGGCGGGAACGTAGGTGCATCCTGGTGGGCAGGCGGCAGGAGCAGATTCAATGGTGAGAGCTAGGGCAATATGCTGGTCCTGATCCCACTGTATGGGACTCACCAGGAATGAGGAATGATGGTTCAGGGGATAAGGAGGAGTTGTGATCTGGTGCATGGAGTTGAGAAAGGTCATCGGCTTTAATGTTTTTGATGACAGGTCAATAGGAAACGGGTGAAAAACAGGGACCAACATGCTTGAAGGGGGTTCACACATTTATCTGAGCGTAGATATTCCAAGTTTCGATGGTTGGTAATAACCTGGTTGGTAATAACCTGGAATTGATTTCAGGCTCCCTCTAGCCAGTGCCCCTATTCCTCTATTGCCATCTTGATTGCCATTTGTTCCCTGTTCCCTATATCATACTTTTGCTCAGCTGGAGACAGTTTCTTTGAAAAGAAGGCACAAGGGTGGAACTTGGGAGGACTGCCTTGTCTCTGGGACAGCACAGCCCTGAGAAGATGAGGAATAAATGAGAATATCATCAATATATACTGTAGGATGACAAAACGGTGCAAGTACTCATGCAGAATCTCATTCATGTAAGACTGGAAGATAGAGGGGGCATTAACCAGACCATACAGCATAACGCAGTACTTATAGTGACCACTGGAGGTGATAAAGATAGTCACCCTCATGAAGGCTAATGAAATTGTACACGCTGCATAGGTCCAGTTTCGAGAAGATGGTGGCGCCTCTCAGGAGTTTGAGTGTGCATGGTACAAGGGGTAGAGGATATTTTAATTTCACAGTAATCTTGTTCAAAGCCCAGTAGTTGATACACGATTGAAGTCCCCCATCCTTTTTGGCTATGAAGAAGAAGCTGGAGGCCACTGGGGAAGTGTAAGAGTAAGAAATGATCCAATTAAAAGAGTAATCATGTAGTTAGTAACTTGTTACTTTCACAAATTACATGATGGACGTTAACTCCTCTATATTCCATTACATGATACATATTTAACATTACAAAATTATTTTTATTATTGTTATTAATAGAAATTCTGTCATCATTCACCATCATGTTGTTCCAAACCCATATTACTTTTTCTTTCATGCCACACAATAAGTAGATATTTGACAGAATGTTAGCCTGATTCACCATTTACTTTCATTGAATGTTTTTTTCTACGTATTTTGAAAGTGAATTGTGACTGAGACTGTCAGTCTCTAACATTCTGTCTAACATCTTCTGTGTTCCACAGAATACAAACGGTCACACGGGTTTGGAACAACATGAGGGTAGGGAAATTATGACAGAATATTAAATTATGGCAGAACTATCACTTAAAGGGATAGTTCACCCAAAAATGAAAATTCTGTCATCATTGACTTACCCTCATGCCATCCAGATATGTATGACTTCCTTTCTTCTAAAGAACACAAATGTTGATTTTTAGAAGAATATTTCACCTCTGTAGGTCAGTGAATGGATGACAACATTTTGATGCTCCAAAAAGCAAATAAAGGAATCATAAAAGTAATGTATATGACTCCAGTAGTTAAATCCATATCTTCAGAAGTGATATGGTGAGAAACAGATCAATATTTAAGTTATTTTTTGCTAGACATTCTTCTTCCTGCCAAGCAGTGGGCAATATGCAGAAAAGAATGAGAATCACCAAAAACAAAATATGAAGAATGTGAAAGTGATCTGTTTTAGAGGTCTGTAACCCAACCCGGGCCTGATGGGACCTAAGAACCTGATGGGTTTTGGGCTGGGTTTGGGTCAGTTGTTCAAGTAGGACTTCGGGTACGGGTAATGAATTAAAAATATACAGGCTTATCGAACTTGTTCCACGCTAAAGTTAGGGGCCGTTTACACCGAACGTGTTTTTGCTCGTGTCTGTTCGGTTTCCCCATTGTTTTCCTATGTAAACAAGTGCTGGATGAATGCCTTTGACATTTGCACTGTGTCTCACTTCAGCGTCTCGCACATTTTAAACACCATGTCAAGTTAAAAAGAACTTCAAATTTTCAAAAATGCATGTTTAGAAACCTGTGCTCTATTTTATTCTTTGCGCTGCATCTAGATTGTTTTTAGAACAGTTGTCACAATGATTCAACATTCTGAACAAGTTCAGGCTGCATAGAGGGTAATGTTGCATTGTTTAATTTTATTCCAAATTGTTCTGCACCAAGTGAAGTTCCAGCAAATAAGTTATAAGTCAATCCTTTTCCCCGCTTCTGCTCTAGTGTACTAAGGGGCTGCTGTGCCTTGTTAAAACTATGTTTACTGTTTCAGTACATTTAAGAATGTTGCCTATATTCTTACATAAAATACAGTCTATAATTGAAGTAATTAGATAATAGCTATTTCGGGTTTGATTCGGGCTTAAAATCTGACGGTATTGTTTGGCCGGGTAGGGTCGGACCACAGGGTCTCGAGTACGGTTCGGGTTCGTTATTCATTTTAAGGCCTGTGACTAACTCTAATCTGTTTCTCATCCACACCTTTCACATCGCTTCTGAAGATATTGATTTAACCACTGGTGTCTTATAGATTACTTATAATATTTTTATAAGATTATCTTTTTTAGCTTTCAAATGTTGGCACCCATTCTCTTGCATTGTATGGAACAAAATAGCTAAGAAATACTTTCTAAAAATCATAATTTGTATTCAGCAGATGAAAAAAGTCATATACATCTGTGATGGCATGAGGGTGAGTAAATAATGAATTAAATATTTAGGTGAACTATCCCTTTAGGGGCTCTTGTCTGATCTGGATGATCTTGTCAATAAGAAGAGAGGTTTGGAATCCTTTCTAGTAATTATTACGGTGAAAATTTGAGCGTGAGCGGGCGAGAGAGAGAGAGAGAGAGAGACAGCAATGTCTTATTTCATGTTGAATGTATTTTTGACAAAACATAATTTGATTAAAATAACAATGATATATAGAGAGGCAAAACATACAGATACATTTTAAAATGTGCTCTTTATTTATATTTACATGTATACAGAATTTTGCCATAAAGAATAATTCTTTATTTACTAAATAATTTACAGAGATGATATTATTTTAACCCAGGAAACTGCACACAGTGGAAATGATAATTTTATGGATGATTTAAAAATGTGTTTATAACATGTATTTTATTTTAACTTTGGACGGATGAGGGCGGAGTTTAAAGATACTAAAGTAGAATGAAGAAATACAATAATGTACATTTGATAAAATGTGTTTACTCTTTATATTAATGTATATATATATTAAAAAGGACAAACAGAATGAAGATTTATTGTATTAATATATTATTTAAAAAGAATAACAAGTAAGGCCTCACTGTGCATGCGCAGAAATGCTGTCTGTTTGTGCTCTAGTTATCAATCACACGAACGGCAGAGCAAAAGGCATTTATTTACACTTAAATTGGATGTTTGCATGGTTTTAAACAGTTAACCACCCGAAGAAGCTGTGAGGGGTAAATGCGTTAATACTGCACATGACATGCGGGACAAAGTGCGCTGATATATTGCTGCACTAATTTAAAAATGTACACTTAAAAACTTATGTCATAAGAGCCCATATTGACAGAATCACCCTGAAAATGGCCATCACCATGTCACAGAAAAGCCTGCGTTAGCATTTGAGCCACAATTTACCTCAGAGTGCTGCATTAAATTGGAGCTTCAATTTTAATCTTGAAATTTCCGCTTGTCTCCTATGAAGGCATTGCATGATGAAACTATTCTTTTTTCATTGTGCGGAGCGAAATAAGTGTTTTAATTTGAAAAGCATGATGCAGCAGCAGTGATGGATCAGCTTGAGTGACAGTCTATGACAGAGCGCAGCTGTGTGAACTTCTGCTGTCGTAAAAGTCCCATTCAATAATCTTTCAATAAATTATGCATGAATTAAAATTAAATCCAGTAATGTAATGACAGGAATGCCACCCATAGTGCTGAAGTAAAAGTACAAATTTGTATTTGACATTTACTTGAGTGAGAGTAAAATGTACCTACTTATAAACCTACTCTAAAATTTAATTTGTTTCTTCAAAAAGTTACTCAAGTAAATGTAATGGAGTAAATGTAGCACGTTACTACCCACCTCTGGTGATTATACATGATAGTAACAACTCACTGACAGCAGGTTTATCAAGGGAGATAGTACGGCGAGGAAGGGAGAGAAAGTCAGTAAAGCATCCTTCGCTCCAGTCCATACCTCTCTGCTGAACTAAGAGATCATGGGGGTGTGATACTTCAGGCAGGGTAATCCCAGGACAATGTCCACAGTTTAGTCATCAAGAATGAGTAGAGTAATGGATTCGGCATGAAGGGCACCAGTTTGAAGAGTAATGGGTTCAGTCTTCTGGGTGATGAATCCAGAGCTGATGGGTTTCCCCACTATGTAGTGTATTGGAAGAGTTGTGGGCATGGTTTTACCTGGATGTGGAGTATGGGGAGGAGTGAACGAGCGATGAAGTTCTCGGCTGATCCAGAATTCAGTAGGGCACTGACAGAAATGTTATGGTCATAATTGAAGATTATAACTTTCAGCGGAAGAGATTTCTTGTATATATAGCAGGTGAGGTGGCAGACTGGGCAGGAGAACAGAAGGTATTCAGCCACTCCATAATACAGACAGAGGTGTTGTTCTTGTCTCCGCTTCCGTTCTGCCAGTGACAGCCAAGTGGAACCAAGCTGCATGGATTCTTTCTGAGTCGGAGAAAACAGGGAAAAATTGAGCTGGAGAATGGAAACTCTTCTCGAGAGTCTGCACGTGCACTGGGGAATTGTTCCGTGAGGTATTACCTGAATAGACAGATGGTATTGGATCATTCCAGTTACTGGCAGCAGCTAATGTGCAGAATTGGAGAGCATAATCCGCCACAGTTTGATTGCCTTGTCGGAGAAGAGACAGTTATTCGCCATTTTACAATTTTTCAATTGTAAAACCGACTCCACCTTTGGTTTCCTTTCGCCGTAACCTCCGTTCCCTCTCACCCTCCCGCCTTTCCACTGATGTCTCTGCCTCTCTTCCCACAATAAATGTATTTTCCATGCTTGATGTAAACACTGCCACAGACACACTTAGCTCTACTTTAACAACCTGTCTAGACAACATCTGTCCTCTCTCCTCTAGACCAGACACGGACTACACCACCCAGCCCCTGGCTGTCTGACGTCCTTCGTGAACATCGGACTGATCTCAGGGCAGCTGAGAGGAGATGGCGGAAATCTAAAGATCCAGCTGATCTAGGTAAATATCAGCTTCTGCTTGCAACTTTTTCAAATAACGTTAAAACTGCAAAAACTTCATATTACCAGACCAAGATCAACAGCAACACAGACACTTCGTAGCTTGTTTAGAACATTTAACACACTTCTCTGCCCTCCCCTCCACCACCTGACACATCACTGACAGCAGATATATTCGCCACATTTTTTACTGATAAGGTTACAGCCATCAGCAATACATTCACTGCACCACACCCTGTCAAACACCTGGCTCCTGTATGCAACTCTTCTTTCCCTATGTTCTCTCCTTTAACTGACACTGAGGTCTCTAAACTCCTCCTCTCCAACCAACCCACAACCTGTTCCCTTGACCCCATTCCATCACACCTTCTCCAGGCCATCTCTCCGTCCATCCTACCGGCACTTACACACATAATTAACACATCCCTTCTTGCAGGCACTTTTCCCACTACATTTAAGCAGGCTCGAGTAACCCCACTGCTGAAAAAACACTTGAAAGGGCAGTTTTCAGTCAGATCTCTGCCTATCTCTCACAGAACAAGCTGCTGGATGACAATCAGTCAGGCTTCAAAAGTGGACACTCCACTGAGACTGCCCTGCTGTCTGTCACTGAGTCGCTGAGACAGGCGAAAGCTGAATCCAGATCATCCATTCTGATTCTGCTGGACCTTTCTGCTGCCTTCAGTCAACCATCAGATCCTATCTCCACCCTCTCTAAACTGGGCATCACTGGAACTGTGCTTGACTGGTTCAACTCTTATCTCTCAGAAAGGTCCTTTGAGGTAGCCTGGAGAGGGGAAGTATCCAAGCCACACCAGTTACTTACTGGGGTACCTCAGGGATCAGTGCTTGGGCCACTTCTCTTCTCCATATACACAACATCACTGGGACCCATCATTCAGTCACATGGTTTCTCTTACCACTGCTACGCTGATGACACGCAACTCTACTTGTCTTTCCAGCCCAACGACACCACAGTGACCGCTCGAATCGCTGCCTGTCTGGCAGACATCTCAGCCTGGATGAAGGAACACCACCTTCAACTCAACCCAGCCAAGACCGAACTCCTTGTCTTTCCAGCCAACCCTGCTGTTGAACACAACATCACCATGCAGCTAGTTCCATCTACAGTTTCACCTTCCAAAACGGTCAGAAATCTAGGGGTAACCATTGATGATGAGCTAAATTTCACAGCCCACATTTCAAATACTGCAAGATCATGTAGATTTACACTCTACAATATCAGGAAGATAAGACCCTTTCTCTCTGTACATGCCACAGAACTGCTTGTTCAGTCCCTTGTCATAACTAGACTGGACTACTGTAACGCTCTCATTGCAGGCCTTCCTGCATGTGCTATTAGACCTCTTCAAATGATCCAGAATGCAGCAGCACGTCTGGTCTTTAATGAACATAAGAGAGCACATGTTACACCACTTTTTGTCTCTCTCCACTGGCTGCCGGTTCATGCACGTATTAAATTTAATGCCCTGATGCTGGCATACAAAACAGTCACTGGGTCTGCTCCAGCATACCTAAAAACATTTATGCAGAGCTACGTTCCCACCAGAAGCCTGCGGTCGGCTAAGGAACGTTGCCTTGTCGTACCAAAACAAAGAGGCACCAAAACACTTTCCCGGACTTTCAGTTTCATCATACCACGGTGGTGGAATGACCTTCCCAACTCAATCCGGGAAGCTAACTCACTCTCTATCTTCAAAAAACGGCTAAAAACACATCTTTTCCAAAAGCACTTAACCGGTCACTAAAAATTAAATAAAAAATAAAATAAAACATTTACATTTCTTGTTGCACTTAAATCTGTTTTGTATACTATTCTAATGATAGTGAAACTTTGTAATATGGCACTTTTTGTACCACTGCCTCCCTAAGATGATTCATTTATATTTACATTTATGCATTTGGCAGACGCTTTTATCCAAAGCAACTTACAGTGCACTTATTACAGGGACAATCCCCCCGGAGCAACCTGGAGTTAAGTGCCTTGCTCAAGGACACAATGGTGGTGGCTGTGGGGTTTGAACCAGTGTCCTTCTGATTACAAGATCACCAGTTATGTGCTTAGACCACTACACCACCACCACTCATACCAGTTTTGTCAGTTCTATTTACCATTTTTTCTTCTGTGCCTGAAGACTAGACCATAACATGAACCCAGCGGGATCCGATTCCATCGATCACACCCTCATGGCCCTGGGGCAAATTATTCAATGATGTGCTACTTCAGATCTAAACCTCATTGGATTAACTGTTACAGGTGCTGCCTGCTTCAACTACCTCATCATCCGACAGAGTCAGCGCCGCCAACAAACCACAAACAGGTTCAACTCCAGCTCCCCCACCCCATTCATTGCCTGTTATGTTACAATCCAGCCCAGTGGCATTTCCAATCTGCTACTCTGGCTCCCCGGAACAGTGCAGCAGCTTTCCGCTCCAGTTCTCACTTACATTCGAGTTGCATGTAATGACACAGGGTGAGCAGATATCGACACAAATTTCATTCTTGGGTATACTATTTCTTAAAAGCAAAGCACTGCCTTCATAATTTACAGATCCAATTTACCCCTTTTGCATCCTCTGAAAAGGACTACGAAGTGTAAAAATTTAATTAATCACAATCTTAAATAAAAATCTTTGGGTCAGGAGGGTGTGAATCTTTTATAAAGCAGTGTTTGTTGTTTGTTGTGATGAGCTACAAATGGTCAGACTCTGCATGCACAGATCTCATCGGTTGGATTTACTGCATAAGATAATAGCTTTTTCTCCCTCTCTTACTCTGAATGAGTACCTGCAGTGACATCAGTCTAAGAGGAAGAGAGTCAAGACATGAAAAGAAGAGAAATAAAGACCCTATTATAAAGAGAAAAAGAGGTATAATCATATCTAAGTGAGAGAGAGAAGAGTGAGGGGGATGCAAGCAGAGACATATTTTTTATATATTTACAGTGAGAATTAAAAGTGTCATTTCTATTTTCACTCCTGCATTTTTTCTTTCTTTTGTAAAGGGTGCAATCATTACAGATGTTTCGTCAGAACTATGTGCTAATAAAGATCCACTGTAGTATGTGACCTATATTCTCATAACACATCACAAATCGTTTAGTGTTAATTATTGCAAAACAACATGCTTCCCCTAACCCTGCCCTTATTTAAATATTTCAGGGAATAAAAGTGTAAAATATCACAAAAATAGTTTGTTCAATTATTGAGATTCACTTTATTATACATGAATGTGTATATAGAAATCAATAGATGCACACTGTAAAAAAATATTTTGCCTTTTAGTTTTCATAATGTAGAGTAAGCTCATCTGCCCTGGATTGATCTCATTGAGAAAAACTCAATTATACAAGATTATGCTGGGAGTTGTAATACATGATTGAACTTAGAAAAACTATCCAGATGAAATAAAAAATATAAGTCAAGAGAACTATGCACATCACGCTCTTTTGGATTGCCAGCATACACTGTGGCATGATTCAATTATGCAAATTACTGTGTTACTGTATTTTCTTTTTTTACTGTTTGCTGTTTTTATGTATGCTTTTAGATGTTGTGTTTCTTGTCACTTTCAGTTATTTGTCATGTAGCAATAATTCACAGCTCATCTTTTTACTCAGTGATGTGTTTGGTGATTGTCTCCATCATTATGATTCGCTTGTAAAGTGTTGAGGGCCATGAGTGTGTCCTTGACAAACTTGAAAGTATAATCTTTAATACAAGTTAATAAAAAAAAATTATTTGGTCCCACTTTATATTAGGAATATTTAAGTATATTATGTATAGGGTTATGCACTTAAACATTTGATACAATGAATTTAGTATTTACATATGTTATTGCATTTTACTTCTATTTAAAGAAACTGCATCTAAATAAATTAGTAGTTACACTGTTAACCTTACCTAACCCTAACCTAACTTTATTCCCAGACCCTACCCCTAAACCTACACATATCTCAACCTCAGTAGCAGCAAATGTGAATTGTATAAGAATTTTGCAGAACAACATGTTGTTACACAGTGAATACATTGTATTGCATTTATTTTAATGTTAGTACATAGCAGTTAAATACATCTATAATATAAAGAGTGACTGGATTGGCTGGGTCATTTTCACTGACAATTGAAACTATGCACCTCTCCCCCACCCGATGCGACAACACAGTGTTTGCATCAGAACAGTCCAGCTGCTAAGTTACCTGACGAGGGCTTTTTGGATTGTCTTTAGGGGTGAGCAGTTCGCAGTGCAGGCAAACTGAAGGATTTATTTTGTGAAATAAGGTTTGTGTCAGTGTTTTTATTCATAATTTATACCGTACATTATTAAATGCAAAGATACTGTTCCAAAATCAGAACAGAACGGCTCATATGACATAACTGTTATTGGATGTAACGCTAGCTTCATTAGCTTTGACTTCGCTTACCTGTAATACCCAACGGATCTTGAATACATTTGTGTGGCAGGGCTGAGGGCGGGGCCGGGTCGTGATCATACACACCCGGTCCCGTATTAGGCTAATTATGCCTCAGTCAGCCTTTAAACCTCACAGAGGAATAATTAGCCTAATACGGGACCGGGTGTGTATGATCACAACCCGGCCCCGCCCTCCGCCCTGCCACAATTTGTTATTTTATAATTTGCAAAAGGTCTCCTTTCTTCTAAATTCTGCGTTCTAATCCAAAAAAAATTCACTTATGTGATTTATTTAGACTTAATTCAGTGCCTATAAATACTGAGTCTACACTGGACGCGAGCGGTGCATTGCCGACACAAAAGCTGCTTCACATCACTCATGTCACGGGCTTCACGGGTGCAAGCGTTACGCCCGTTTCACACATACTCCGTTTGCAGTGCGTATGCGGAGCGTATTTTTTTCCGTACCCATGTAAAACAGGTTAGAGCTTTTACACTGCACGCGGATGCAGTCCGTCGATCCGTTCCAGTTGCGGTGCGTATACAGCAGTGCAGCGATCGTTTACGGACCGAGTCTATTTTTGCTGTGCTGCACCACACTGAATTAAGGTGGCAGCGCATTGTTCTCATTAAAATAGACATAGATTGTCAAGAAACTGTAATAATGTCATCATATACGCATAATTACAGTTAATGTGTTCTACAGTTACTTATTACAGGGTCAAGAGAAACAAAAAAGTATGATTATAGTCCCAAAAGTTGCAAAATGCCATCATATATGATTTTTTTACCCTAAAAAAAGACAGTGAACCCAAATGCGTCTCATTCTTCTCCTTCTTAGCAACAAATATAGCGCGATAGCTTTTCTTCTGTCAACAACTCAAACTACATGTAAAATAAAGAATCACAATGATTAAAATTAATTTTCATACTGTTTCAATGCCTTAATCTCAAAGTTAACGTTTGGATTTAAAATCAAAATTCCTTACACATTTGATTTTGTAGCACACAGAAACTGCGGATCAGTAGCGCACTGCAAACGCAGCATATGTGAAAGCACTATAGCGCGTGCTGCTCCTGTACCGTATATGCACCGCAGACGCACCGCATACGCACTGCACACAGAGTATGTGTGAAACGGGCGTTAATCTGAGTTTTGACCAACACATAAAATGTTTTTGTCTGAAAACATGTATTTTAGTTTAGAGAAGAAATATTTGTATTTAAGTAAAAATAATAATGACAAATACTATTTAATTTGCACAATTAGAATAAGTTAAATTTAATGAATTATGTACAACAATCAGGGCTCTACAATGCTTATAATCTTTTTCATATGTGTATATATATATATATATATATACACTCACCTAAAGGATTATTAGGAACACCTGTTCAATTTCTCATTAATGTAATTATCTAATCAACCAATCACATGGCAGTTGCTTCAATGCATTTAGGGGTGTGGTCCTGGACAAGACAATCTCCTGAACTCCAAATTGAATGTCAGAATGGGAAAGAAAGGTGACTTTGCAATTTTGAGCGTGGCATGGTTGTTGGTGCCAGACGGGCCGGTCTGAGTATTTCACAATCTGCTCAGTTACTGGGATTTTCACGCACAACCATTTCTAGGGTTTACAAAGAATGGTGTGAAAAGGGAAAAACATCCAGTATGCGGCAGTCCTGTGGGCGAAAATGCCTTGTTGATGCTAGAGGTCAGAGGAGAATGGGCCGACTGATTCAAGCTGATAGAAGAGCAACATTGCCTGAAATAACCACTCGTTACAACCGAGGTATGCAGCAAAGCATTTGTGAAGCCACAACACGCACAACCTTGAGGCGGATGGGCTACAACAGCAGAAGAGCCCACCGGGTACCACTCATCTCCACTACAAATAGGAAAAAGAAGCTACAATTTGCAAGAGCTCACCAAAATTGGACAGTTAAAGACTGGAAAAATGTTGCCTGGTCTGATGAGTCTCGATTTCTGTTGAGACATTCAGATGGTAGAGTAAAAATTTGGCGTAAACAGAATGAGAACATGGATCCATCATGCCTTGTTACCACTGTGCAGGCTGGTGGTGGTGGTGTAATGGTGTGGGGGATGTTTTCTTGGCACACTTTAGGCCCCTTAGTGCCAATTTGGGCATCGTTTAAATCCCACAGCCTACCTGAGCATTGTTTCTGACCATGTCCATCCCTTTATGGCCACCATGTACCCATCCTCTGATGGCTACTTCCAGCATGATAATGCACCATGTCACAAAGCTCAAAACATTTCAAATTGGTTTCTTGAACATGATAATGAGTTCACTGTACTAAAATGGCCCCCACAGTCACCAGATCTCAACCCAATAGAGCATCTTTAGGATGTGGTGGAACGGGAGCTTCGTGCCCTGGATGTGCATCCCACAAATCTCCATCAGCTGCAAGATGCTATCCTATCAATATGGGCCAACATTTCTAAAGAATGCTTTCAGCACCTTGTTGAATCAATGCCACGTAGAATTAAGGCAGTTCTGAAGGCGAAAGGGGGTCAAACACAGTATTGGTATCTTACTTGTATAAGCTGCTATGTCTTGTTAATTTATGTTTTGTTCAATAATAATAAAACAGCATATACAGATGCAGAATTGCTTATTTGTGATAGTTTATGTCATATAAAATATATTAACATTGTATAACTTTCATGAATATCCCATAAAGCATTACTTCATTATACAACGCTTAATAGATAGTTTTAACTGAAAATACATTAATGTAGTTATGAATGTCATGAAAGTTTGATTTGAAAGATTTAAATGTTGATAAATTAGCTACTGACTTAGGCCTACCTAGTGTATACATATGTTTGTTAATGGCAAATGGAAGTATGAAGGTTCATCAATGTATTATTAGTTTATTAGTGGCTTAAGGAGATCCATCAGGAATGTATTGTGGTGTTGCCTGTAAGGTTAATTTAAGAAATAATAATTTAAAAAAGGTTAATCAGAGAATATGTTCTGTATGGAAGGAATATAGTATCAAAATTATTAAAAATACATAAAGACTTTACTTAATTTTAGACCATTTAAAAGAAGTCTCTTCTGCTCACCAAACTGGATTTATTTGATCCAAAATACAGAAACAACATTGATATTCTGAACTCTTTTACAATTTAAAAGAACAGTTTTCTAATTAAATATATTGTAAAAGGAAATTTGTGATCAAAGCTGAATTTTCAGCATCATTACTGCAGTCTTCATTGTTACATGATCCTTCATAAATCATTATAATATGCTGATTTTCTAATATGGGCGTATTTAAAGTGCATTTTACTAATTTAACCTGAGCACATATTTTATATCAATGTTGTTTCTGTATTTTGGATCAAATAAATCCAGTCTTGGTGAGCAGAAGAGACTTCTTTTAAATGGTAGTGTAGGTCTAAAATTAGGTAACGTCTTTATGTAAAGAAAATGTATAGTCAGATTTCTTCTTTTAACTTAAAACTTGATTTTGATCATTAAGTCTCCTCACATTCATTCTCTTTCTGTCACATTCCTCATTGATGGGCCCAGGGGAGGGGTCTTTTGTCTCTCAGGTGTGAATTACAATCCATATTCATGATCATTCATGCCTCCTCGCATATGACCTTTCTAATACTAAAAGCATTTTACAAAACTTAAATTACTATATTGTTTTGTATTAATGAGTGATCAGGATGCTTTTCACATCATTTTGTAGCAAAAACTCTAGGCTACAAGATCCAATTCTCAAAAGGCTTGTGGAAAAATGTTTAGTATGTGTTATATGGCCTTACTTCAGTGACTTAACATTTTAGTTTTTTCAAAAACCATGCATAAATGTTATTTTCAAAAAATTCAAACCTGTACACACATGTTGCTCATATATTATTGTAGCCCAGTTTGTGCTGAATACAGTGTTATCAGACTTTAGCCATTAATATGTTTTTAAGCAACTGAAAAAAGCACAAATGTCAAGGCATGTCAAAACTTCTCCAGGGCCAAAATACCCTCAGACCGCAGAGGGTTAAAAGTAGCTACCACTAGATGGGGGTTTCATTTTACAAATCAGGTGTGGTTTATTCACAAGGTCACACGGCATGCACAGTTTACAACCACCACTTAAAAAAAAAGATGTGTCTGAGATCAGCAGAAATTAGCAAAGGTTTGTCTCAACCGAGTGTAAGTCCTGGTGACAATATGTTTGTGTGAAATGTCAGTAGCTTTCTAGCTAATGTGATTACAACACCTGGCTCACCGGGTCTTTGTTCCAGGTCTTTTTTCCAGTCTGCTTCTTCAATCTTAACCAAGTTGCTGGACTGAAATTCCTGTCTACACAATGGAAAATATCTGTTTGTGTACTCGAAGTATGAGTACAGTTCTAGTAGTTTTTTATAATTTCCTTCTAAATATGTATGCTATATTTCATATCATACATATCATTATTGACAAAAATTTTTAATACTATTACCATATACTTTATTGCTTATATTGCACACTCCTATCT
The DNA here is from genome assembly GCF_025860055.1 of Xyrauchen texanus. Taxonomy (NCBI): domain Eukaryota; kingdom Metazoa; phylum Chordata; class Actinopteri; order Cypriniformes; family Catostomidae; genus Xyrauchen; species Xyrauchen texanus. The sequence goes on along the minus strand of NC_068302.1, from coordinate 23,039,235 downwards.
CATGGTTCCTTAAAAAAAAAATATAGATATTATACTGTGATATATACCATTACCATGATATAGAATTTTGGTCATATCACCCATCCCTACCCAGACACCTGGCACTGTTGCATCCTGTCTCCCAGTCAGAAGCTGTTACTTCTTGGGCTCATATAACACAATAAGATTATCCAAACCTTAATGCATTGTTTTGAATTGTTTTTATTTTTGAACAGCAGCACAGCTAGAAGTGCTTAAAACAAGAATCATGATTACAGACATATCAAGAATACCTTTATATTAAGGTTTATACAAGATTAGATGTTGTAAAAAAATTAAATAAAAATCATATTATGTAAATGTATAGGGAAAATATGCTGGTACACTGATACTGTTCTATTTTAAGGACATTTTTTCAACCCACCAGAAACAAAAAAGTATAATTTCATTTTATTTGACCTGACAAAGACTAATTCAGGGTCAAAACACTGTCTTTAAACTATAGTGTGCAAGCATTTTTCTCCTATTTTTCTATGGATATAAAGTTGCAGATGTGCACCTGCATTTATTAGCTATGAGTTTCACATGTTGTATATGTGAATATAAATGTTTTTATTTTTTTAAAGGGACAGCTCACCAAAACATGAAAACTATCATCATTTACTCAAGTCCCAAGAAAGGAAATGTTAGGCAGTATGTATAGAGACTGACAGCCTCAGTCCCCATTCCATTGGAATAAAAGCAATCCCAACATTTACAATGCGTGTTCTACAGGGGAAAACATAGATCATATTGGTTTGAAACAAAATGACGGTGAGCAAATTATGACAATTTAAATTTTTGGGTGAACAGTTGTAAGTGCAGCCAAAAGAATGTTAATGATTTAGGTAAACATATATTGCACTTTCATTTGAATACATGGAAATATTCCTTAAGTCTGATTTCACATCAGAGAGTAAAAAAGGAGCATTTTATGCATTTTAAAATGTATCCTGTACTGGAGATGTAACCACTGAGTTTGGGAGTAGGTGAGTCAGTGCTTGAATTTGACGGGCAAAGCAATGGGAAAAATCTGATAAATAGCAATGAGTCAATGATCATTGTCTGAATCTGAAATAGCATTTCATAGAATTCATATTTATTGCCTTATTGGGGATTATTAAAAAAAATGCATTTAAATATCGTGGAAACCAACTCTTACAATAGCAGATCTTGTACAAACGTTAACATAAATGTATTTATTGTTTGTCTGTTGTCAAGATTCTTGTTTTGTAAAGGCAATTCTATGTATGCTGTGCTGCTGTTCTTCTGCATTAATGCTTTTTATTTCTCTCAATAAAAAATTCAAAACAATGCAGTAAGGTTTAGATAATCTTATTGTGTTATATGAGCCCAAGAACTAACTGCTTCTGACACAGGATGCAACAGTGCCAGGTGTTTGGGTAGGGGTGGGTAAACCAAAATTCTATATCACGGTAATGGTATATACCACAATATAATATTATTTCTTGGGTGGAAAAAAAAGGAGAAATAACCATCGATGGGGTGGGTGATATAAGCAATAAAGTATATGATAGAAGTATTTACATTTTTGGTCAATAAATGATATGGAATATAACCAACACGTTTTGTTGGAAGTGATTCAAAATCTTTTGAAAAGATTTTTTATTTTTTTATTTAAAATGATGCCCAATGTAGCCTAATGGAAGACCTGTCATGTCCATTACAATAAAAACAATTTTATCAATAAATATATATTTAAGATAATATTTGATCTGCTATTTCTACCGTGCATCGCTTTTCAATACAAGCAGAAATGGTCTTTTCTGTCTGAATATAAGCATTTGATTTGATTCTGAAGCAAAACCCTCAATCACAGATTTTTTGGGGGATTTTGTCTTCCATTAAATACTAGAAACCGTTTTAGTAACTATATAGTCTACTTTAAAATGAGACCGCCATCTGGTGGTGGTTGCTATTATTACACAAAGTTACTTGTGGATCGTGCAAGGCAAAACCAGCGGAAAGGAAGTCTCAATATTCAAATGAATGAAACAGAAAACACACAAAAATACTTCAGTGAATGCATGCATCACTTGATCCACAAATATACATTCGATACTTCACAAGACCATTTTGTGTTTTGTGTAATTTGGATGATTGCACAAACTATGATTTATTTGTACAAAAAGAAACATTTATATTCACAAATATGTCTTTATTTGTATAAATAGCTGCACATTAATTTAATAATAAATTACATAGACACAATTTAAGAAATTTGTTTTAAGCTAAAAACACACATTTGTGAATTTTCCCCAAATTTATGGATAGATTTGCCCACTCTTATGGGTGAATTTAGGATCTATTCATTGTTAGTTGTTTGTGTGTGGGTCTGCCACCATAAAAACTGCTAAACAAAAGTCTCATTGTGGCAGCGGGGGGCATGGTTGAGTGCCTGTCCGGAGAGAGAGAAAGCGGCTCTTACACCTGAGCTAAATTATGTCTAACACCTGTCTCTAATTCCAGTGAGCATGGGGAGAGCAGCATATAAATGGCCACACCACTGGCAAACGACAGAAAGAGAACGACACAAGTGTCCAGCGATTGGCGTGTCTTATTGAGTGTTTTATTTGTTGTTAAGCTGATGATTCAGAGAAGTTTATGTTGATAAATTTTGTGTTATACTGATGTAATTGAACTGAGATGAGTGCACGCGAGAGTTGAAGGCAGAGAAATAAATAGCCTTACTTGACTGCATCACTGCTCCCTGTCTCCTTCCTTCCATCTCTGAGCTTGAACTCATTACACTTATAATTCAAAGAAATAAAACAGAATAGAAACAAAAACATGTCAGTGAATGCACGTGTGTCACTTGATCCACAATGCACGTTCAATGCTTCACAAGCCCTGAATGTCTTACTTAGGTTAGACATGAAAATGGTGTTACATTTATACAAAAGGGAACAAATATGTCTCTATTTGTACAAATAAATGCAGGTGCACATTCATTTAATTCTGAATTTCACAAACACAAGTTTTAAGGCATTTATGTGTGGATGGAAAGATGCATGTATGACATTAATCGAATGGATAGATGTGTTGATGCATTTGTGAATAATTTTGATAATATATTATTCCCATACCATTTCATGTATGAAGAATCATTTGTTAATTAATTTTGTAGTCATTTTTAATGCATGCATGCTCTGTTGTGATACATTGCCAGTTGTATTAACCTGAACACCGACTGTGCCCCTAAATACCACTAAGCGCAACACCCCCCAATCAAACACCAAATTGTGAACATTAAAATACTCACTGTTTAGCCACAAAAGGTATAACCTCAAAACATAATCTAAATGTGTGTTAACATGATTTTAGTGAGATAATTTTACAATTTTGTTGCCATGACAATGTCAACAAAACCTACAGTCAGGTCCATAAATATTGGGACATCGACACAATTCTAATCTTTTTGGTTCTATACACCACCACAATGGATTTGAAAAGAAACGAACAAGATGTGCTTTAACTGCAGACTTTCAGCTTTAATTTGAGGGTATTTACATCCAAATCAGGTGAACGGTGTAGGAATTACAACAGTTTGTATATGTGCCTCCCACTTTTTAAGGGACCAAAAGTAATGGGACAATTGGCTGCTCAGCTGTTCCATGGCCAGGTGTGTGTTATTCCCTCATTATCCCATTTACAAGGAGCAGATAAAAGGTCCAGAGTTCATTTCAAGTGTGCTATTTGCATTTGGAATCTGTTGCTTTCAACTCTCAATATGAGATCCAAAGAGCTGTCACTATCAGTGAAGCAAGCCATTCTAGGCTGAAAAATCAAAACAAACCCATCAGAGAGATAGCAAAAACATTAGGTGTGGCCAAATCAACTGTTTGGAACATTCTTAAAAAGAAAGAACGCACCGGTGAGCTCAGCAACACCAAAAGACCCGGAAGACCACGGAAAACAACTGTGGTGGATGACCAAATAATTCTTTCCCTGGTGAAGAAAACACCCTTCACAACAGTTGGCCAGATCAAGAACACTCTCCAGGAGGTAGGTCAAGTCAAGTCAAGTCAAGTGGTTTTTATTGTCCTTTCAACCATATACAGTTAGTACGGTACACAGCAAAACGAGACAACGTTCCTCCAGGACCATGGTGCTACATAAAAACAACAAAGGACCAACATAGGACCACATGAGACTACACAACGAAATAAAATACCTATATAAACTACCTATATATACCTATATAAAGTGCACGTGCAAACATGTGCAAAAAGTACAGGACAGTACAACAAATTACTGACAATGAACAGGACAATAGACAGTGCAGCGCCGACCAGTACTCAGTAGTGCAAAAAGATGACAGTTTCTAAAATGTAAACATAACATACTATGAGATAGTGTTCTATGCACATAGCAGTTATTGAGGTAGCAGACAGTTATAAAGTGACAGTAATTAAAGTGCAACTCAGGACACGTGTGTGTCAAACCAGTCTCTGAGTATTGAGGAGTCTGATGGCTTGGGGAAGAAGTTGTTACACAGTCTGGCCGTGAGGGCCCGAATGCTTCGGTACCTCTTGCCAGACGGGAGGAGGGTAAAGAGTTTGTGTGAGGGGTGTGTGGGGTCGTCCACAATGCTGGTTGCTTTATGGATACAGTGTTTTTTGTAAATGTCTTTGATGGAGGGAAGAGAGACCCCAATGATTTTCTCAGCTGTCCTCACTATCCTCTGCAGGGCTTTGCGGTCCCAAACGGTGCAAGTCCCAAACCAGGCAGTGATGCAGCTGCTCAGGATGCTCTCAATAGTCCCTCTATAGAATGTAGTGAGGATGGGGGTTGGGAGATGTGCTTTCCTCAGCCTTCGAAGAAAGTAGAGACGCTGCTGGGCTTTCTTGGTGATAGAGCTGGTGTTGAGGGACCAGGTGAGGTTCTCCGCCAAGTGAACACCAAGGAATTTGGTGCTTTTGACGATCTCCACAGAGAAGCCGTCGATGTTCAGCGGAGTGTGTTCACCTTGTGCTCTCCTAAAGTCAACAACCATCTCTTTTGTTTTGTCGACATTCAGGGACAGGTTGTTGGCTCTACACCAGTTCGTCAGCCGCTGCACCTCCTCTCTGTATGCTGACTCGTCGTTCTTGCTGATGAGACCCACCACGGTCGTGGTCATCGGCGAACTTGATGATGTGATTCGAGCTGTGCATTGCTGCACAGTCGTGAGTCAGCAGAGTGAACAGCAGTGGACTGAGCACACAGCCCTGGGGGCCCCAGTGCTCAGTGTGGTGGTGGTGGAGATGCTGTTCCCGATCCGGACTGACTGAGGTCTCCCAGTCAGGAAGTCCAGGATCCAGTTGCAGAGGGAGGTGTCCAGGCCCAGCAGGTTCAGCTTTCCAATCAGGTGCTGGGGAATGATTGTGTTGAATGCTGAGCTGAAATCTATGAACAGCATTCGAACGTATGAGTCCTTATTGTCTAGGTGGGTGAGGGCCAGATGGAGGGTTGTGGTGATGGCATCGTCCGCTGAACGGTTTGAACGACACGCAAACTGCAGTGGGTCTAGTGAGGGGGCAGCTGGGTCTTAATCTGCCTCATGACGAGCCTCTCAAGCACTTCATGATGATGGGTGTAAGTGCGACGGGAAGGTAGTCGCTGAGGCAGGACACTGAAGACTTCTTTGGCATGGGGATGATGGTGGTGGCCTTGAAGCACGTTGGAACAATGGCGCTGCTCAGAGAGATGTTGAAGATGTCGGTAAGAACATCTGCTAGCTGGTCTGCACATCCTCTGAGCACTCTGCCAGGAATGTTGTCTGGTCCAGCAGCCTTCCGTGGGTTGACTCTACGTAGAGTTTTCCTCACATCTGCCGTGGTAAGACAGAGCACCTGGTCGCTGGGAGGAGGGGTGGACTTCCTCGCCATCACGCCGTTCTGCACTTCAAACCGAGCGTAGAAGTCGCTCAGCGCATCTGGAAGGGAGGCATCTTTGTCACAGGCAACTGATGTTGTCCTGTAGTTGGTGATGGCCTGGATGCCCTGCCACATGCGCCGCGTGTCACCGCTGTCCTGGAAGTGACTGTGGATTCTCTGGGTGTGTGCGCGCTTTGCCTCTCTGATTGCCCGTGACAGTTTGGCCCTAGCTGTTCTTAGGGCTGCCTTATCGCCTGCTCTGAAGGCGAGTCTCGACCTCAGCAGCGTGCGCACCTCCGCAGTCATCCACGGCTTCTGGTTGGAGCGCGTGGTGATGGTCTTGAGAAAGTGACATCATCAATGCACTTGCTGATGTAGCTGGTCACTGATGCTGTGTATTCCTCCAAGTTGGTAGAATCGCCATATGTTGCAGCCTCCCTGAACATGTGCCAGTCAGTACACTCAAAACAGTCCTGAAGAGCAGAGATGGCTCCTGCTGGCCAGGTTTTCACCTGCTTCTGAAGCGGTTTTGTGCGCCTGACGAGCGGTCTGTATGCTGGAATTAACATAACAGAGATGTGGTCTGAGTAGCCGAGGTGGGGCGGGCTCCGCCCGCACGCCTGGGATGTTTGTGTAAACAAGATCAAGCTGCTCAGCCTCTCGTTGCAAAGTCCACATACTGATGGAATTTAGGGAGCACTGTCTTGAGATTTGCATGGTTGAAATCTCCGCGACAATAAACAGTCCGTCGGGGTGAGCGTTCTGCAGTTCGCTCATAGCCCCATACAGTTCACAGAGCTTCCTTAGCGCTAGCGCTGGGGAATGTAAACCCGGTTATGCAAACAGTGGTGAATTCCGTGGTAGATAAAAAGGTCTGCATCTAACAGTCACAAGCTCCAACAGCGATGAACAGTAACTAGAGACTAGCATAGAGTTCTTGCACCATTCCGTGTTGATGTAAACACACAAGCCACCACCGCGAGTCTTACCGCAGAGAGCTATATTTCTGTCGGCACTAAACGAGGCGAGCCCGTCTAGCTGAATGGCGCATCCGAACTCTGTCGCTGAGCCACGCCTCCGTGAAAACAAAGACGCAGCAGTCTCTAAACTCACGCCGCGTAGCCTGCTGGAGTCGGATATAGTCCAGTTTATTGTCCAGGGAGCAAACATTTGAGAGCAGGATAGACGGGAGAGCCGGCCGGCTAGGGTTTGTTTTTAGCCTAGCATGGACCCCTCGCCTCTTTCCAGCGCTCGCTCTCGCACACCGCTTACGACGTCCTCTATCCCGGCCACCGGCATCAGGGGACGCCGAGGGCTGGAGGCCTGGTCTCGCAGCAAGCCGAGTACGCGTAGCGCCTCCTGCAGGTCATCATGCAGCTTGGCTTTTGCATGAGTCTTATATTTCAGTAGTGTCTGGCGATGGTAGACACGAACACCGGTTGCTCCGATGTCCATGTGTTGCAAAAGTCGGGCTTTTTTAACAAAAATAGCACCATTGTGGATCCGGAGTGGCCGCTGCGTGCTACCGCGCCGCCATCTTGGATCAGAAACTGATCCAAGATCAGTTTCTGATCTTGGATGTATGTTAGGTGTATGTGTGTCAAAGTCAACAATCAAGAGAAGACTTCACCAGAGTGAATACAGAGGGTTCACCACAAGATGTAAACCATTGGTGAGCCTCAAAAACAGGAAGGCCAGATTAGAGTTTGCCAAACAACATCTAAAAAAGCCTTCACAGTTCTGGAACAACATCCTATGGACAGATGTGACAAAGATCAACTTGTACCAGAGTGATGGGAAGAGAAGCGTATGGAGAAGGAAAGGAACTGCTCATAATCCAAAGCATACCACCTCATCATTGAAGCATGGTGGTGGTAGTGTCATGGCGTGGGCATGTATGGCTGCCAATGAAACTGGTTCTGTTGTATTTATTGATGATGTGACTGCTGACAAAAGCAGCAGGATGAATTCTGAAGTGTTTTCAGGCAATATTATCTGCTCATATTCAGCCAAATGCTTCTGAACTCATTGGACGGCACTTCACAGTACAGATGGACAATGACCCGAAGCATACTGCGAAAGCAACCAAAGAATTTTTTAAGGGAAAGAAGTGGAATGTTATGCATTGGCCAAGTCAATCACCTGACCTGAATCCGATTGAGCATGCATTTCACTTGCTGAAGACAAAACTGAAGGGAAAATGCCCCAAGAAGAAGCAGGAACTGAAGACAGTTGCAGTAGAGACCTGGCAGAGCATCACCAGGAATGAAACCCAGCATCTGGTGATGTCTATGCGTTCCAGACTTCAGGCTGTAATTGACTGCAAAGGATTTGCAACCAAGTATTAAAAAGTGAAAGTTGGATTTATGATTGTTAATCTGTCCCATTACTTTTGGTCCCTTAAAAAGTGGGAGGCACATATATAAACTGTTGTAATTCCTACACCGTTCACCTGATTTGGATGTAAATACCCTCAAATTAAAGCTGAAAGTCTGCAGTCAAAGCACATCTTGTTCGTTTCATTTCAAATCCATTGTGGTGGTGTATAGAGCCAAAAAGATTAGAATTGTGTAGATATCCCAATATTTATGGACCTGACTGTAAAACAACAGTAAAAATGACGATTTAAACAACTTTACAACTCAAATAAAACATGAGTTTAAACAAAATAATTATTATAAGTGCTTTTAACAATAATGCTTCACATTTCTGCCTTCACACCCTCCAAAAACTGTCTCCATTCAATTCCAATGTAAGTGTCTCACTGTAACCTCGATATTTGCTTTTTTAAAGAAAAGTTATTTTTTGTGGTAATGAACATTATGCCACAAATGCTGTCGATTGAGCTTAACTTGTACTGAACCAGGAATATTAATTTAAATCTGAATATGATAGATGGATCAGATTCTGGTCTCTGACCATCTACTTGCCATTTACTTCAAATTGTGATATACATGACTGACAGGATTTGAAATGTACTGTCATACACAGTGTGCTCAGAGATAGAAACACAGTGGAAATCTGTCAGTACACATTTAGTTTTGAGTTCATAATCTTGTCTCTTGCCTATGGCGGCATAGTGCCTGCCCACTTTTTACAGCCGTTTTGGTTCCTGAAGTATTTTTCCAATTCATTTTTTCCAATGGGATTTCATAAAGTACTTAATAAAAAGTAAATACTGATTTAAAGTTGTTGAATATTAGTATAAAATCAGTAACCTTATATATCAGTATATGCAAAATATTCAGATATACACAAATTTACATTAAAAGTAGTTGGTGAGTGAAGACCGACTGCTGTGCTCTTTTGCTGTGATTTTTTTAATTGCTGGATTCAGTTATTTTTGTCAAGTTATAAATAAACAAGTAACTGTTTAATAGTAGTTTGAGGAGCAGCTTTAATGAGCAACATCTCAGACACCAGAATAATATATGTCTGAGTATACATTTTACCATTGATAAATGTCACGTGCGCTTCTCCACTCTAGAAAAAGACTAGCAGCCACTACCTTCTATATTATCAAGTATCCATTACACCGCATAGCATACCTTACCTTACCTTGCATCCAGGGCTCACCAAACAGTACCCTACACTACTTACTGATTAGAGTGCTTGTTCTTTGCAGTTGTTTCACACTAATAATAGACTGGTCCTGAAAAATGTATAAGTCTGTCTCTCCCACTTTCTCTCTCACACACATACAAACACACACTCAAGACACACACTCTTGTTGTCTACGCTTCAGTGGGGCATGAAATAAGTGACTAAGCACTGACCCATGCGATTATAGGAGAGAGAAAGAGAGAGAGAGAGAGAGAGAGAGAGAGAGAGAGAGAGAGAGAGAGAGAGAGAGAGAGAGAGAGAGAGAAGGGTGGTGGGGGATATCCTATTTTTAAAATGATTGATTTAGACTGGCCCATTTTTCTTTCACAAAGATTAATTTGCCTCCAGATTCCACCACTGCAGGCCACCGTGGTTACAAAACTGCATAAATGCAGGTAGGCGTTAACAAGTAGTCTTGATGTATTGATCTTTTTGGCACCAAAATTGTTTGTATTGCTTTATAAGACATTCAGTTAACCACTGGAGTCATATGGATAACTTTAATGCTGATTGTCTATGCTTTTTGGAGTATCAAATATTGTGTTACAATCCACTTGCATTAAAAGGACCTACTGAGCTTAGATATTTTTATATTTTTCTTCAAATTTATTCTGCTGAAGAAAGAAAGTCATACACATCTGGGATGGCATGAGGGTAAGTAAATGATGAGAGAATTTTCATTTTTGTGTGAACTATCCCTTTAACCGATTTTTTACGATTATTTGTAAATATTTTTATAATGCAACAGCACTAAGGCAAAAAAGTAATATTACTGTAGATACAAATTTAACATGTTATTGGATGTGTTTCTTGGTATGGACGCTGCCCTAAAATAGTAAAACTAATAAAAAGGCCATACACAAAAAATAAATAGGGGGAATATAATAAGAGATGTTCCAGCATAAGGCACAATGACGCTTATACGCATCCCGTGTGCAGAATGATGCACTTCAATGTAACCAGTGTTTTTTCTTCTGCAACAGTTTATTAAAGCAATCTGTTGTCTGTCAGACAGCCCACTGTAAATAATAGGCAACAGACTCCATGAAAAATAATGTTCTTTTATCTGTCCAAAACACCTTAAATAAATAAACCTGTTTACTATGCATAATAACAGGAAAATTGTTAACAGCATGTGATTTAATGTCCGATAATGACTACAATTGAAGTTTATTGTTGAATGCAGGTAATGGTGATTTAAGATGCAATCACACTGATAGTAAATACATGGAAAATCACAGCACGCTTAAACATTCCAAAAAGTTGCATTTAGCAATTTATAACTTTAAAAGCAGAACAGCTGCAAATATTAAACTCACTAAAGTTTTTTGTTGGACAATAGTGAAACATCCTGTCACATTTGTAGGATGTGTACCTTAATCTGATCTGTCTACATGTTTTACATCTTCAGTTACCCTTAGTCATTTAAATGCTCCTAAACAGCAAAAGTAGTTTTCTTTGTGTGGAAATGAGCAATTCCTCTATTATATTTTGAAGTTTGTGTGTAGCCCCAGTTTTATGTGAATTGTAAGTTCACATTTAGACTGAGATACCTGGCCAAGTACCACGTGGACATCGTATGGCATCATTTTTATATCACCAAAACTTGAATCTGAAAGAGCCTCCAAATTAATGATCTTGGAAAAAATATATTAATAATAATACAGAGACATATAAAATATTCTTTGTCATTTCCTGTAGCTATTATTAATCAAGTATTATTATATTAATTTCCTATACATCAATTCATGCATGTACCATTAATAAATAAAAATAATAATAAAATAATTCAAGGTAATGCATGAGCATATTGGCCTGTTACATGTGACATCATTGTATGATCACTACCTTTGTGAACAAAAATCCATTATTTTTCAGACAGTGTGCTGCACAAGATGCCACATAAGCAAGCAAAAGTTTTGTTTTTATTTATAAATCTTGAAAATGTGATACTGTTGTTTACTTACCAGAGCCAACATTTTATTTTTCTTTCATTAAAGTTTTATCTTTCAGGTGACAGGTTTCATTTCACCAAAGTCAAGTAGCGATGAAGGGGGATATATAACACTTATCTGTTTCTGCTTTATATAAACATTTCAGTTATCTGTGTATCAAACACAGTATATATGTTAATATTTTCATTCATGTATATAAGTTCATAACACCCAGACTATGGTATGTCATGATTGTAACACATTATAATGATAATAATAAAAGCACTATAATGTCAATTTACAGTATACTTTTTATGTGTATATACTAATGTTGGTCAATAAACAACACATAAGATGATGAAGCACAGAATTTATTCACACCGCCGGACACCAATGTAAACATTAGTCATAAACACTGCCTTAGTTGCTTTCGCTTTTCATGTGTTTTTCATCAGTTCAAAGCATCTCTTACATTCTTACAGATGTGATCATCACAGATGTTTTGTAATTAATCAGACCACAAAACAACACAAAAACATTTGAAACTTCTGAATGAGAGATGTTTACGGTGATGTACCACTGAGATTGGCCGGTGTTATGATCAACTGTGGATTGTGTTATCTGGGCATGTATACATGTGAATAATATTAATGACCTTTTCAGCAGATTCCTTCAATGTGAATTGCCAAGGAGCAAATAAAAGATGTTTTGCAAATTTTTGGCTATATATATATATATATATATATATATATATATATATATATATACTATATATATATATATATATATATATATATATATATATATATATACTGCTATATATGTATAATATACTCTATATATTAATTAATTCATTTAAATCACATTGGAGTGGTGGTGGCGTAGTGGCTAAAGCACATTGCTGTTAATCAGAAGGTCGTTGGTTTGAACCCCACGGCCACCACCATTGTGCCCTTGAGCAAGGCACTTAACTCCAGGTTGTTCCGGGGGATTGTCCCTGTAATAATTGCACTGTAAGTCGCTTTGGATAAAAGCGTCTGCCAAATGCATAAATGTAAATGTAAATGTAAAGGACTTTTGAGATGTTTCCATCACTTTGCGATTGTCCAAGAGTGAGATGGATTACATCGACACTCGTTTGCTCTTCCTTGCATTCTCAGATGTCATCCTTGAATTTTGTCACATACATTTTTCAACCCGTATTCAACAACCTGAATATTGAGACCTGAATTTCATGACCTGAAATCCACCACTTGAATAATAATAACTTGAATTTCACAACCTGAATTTTTTTTTTGTTGGATTCAAATAAAATATTTACAAAAATTACAAATTAACAGCACATTTTTTTGATGACATCAAATTACATCTAGTCTTTTTCAAATTCAAGTTCTGGTGATATACAAATGATGCCAAACCCCATAACTTCATCTGTAACCATAGAAACAGCTGCAGTAACCACCCAAGCACAAGCCCAAGAGATTTTCACATTTAGGTTTACATCGATAACACTTGTTATAGTTAAATTAACTGTGACATTTTTAATCACAATTAATAGTGAGCACAAATTTTGCATGATTTTTTGTTCCCCACTCATACACAGTCACATATGCCAACTTCTGCTCTGCCAGATTTGGTGTTATTGTTTTTAGCTAACTGCTTTAATGATGTCCAGTTGACCCAGAAGTGTAATAGTGGTCTCTGTTATTGATCATTGGGGCTTGTCTTGTCTCTGTATTGATAGTAATGTTTCAGGAAACCGTCTCCGGTTACACATGTAACCTCAGTTCCCTGAGATGATTGGAACAAGACATTGCTGTTAGCACTATGGGGAGTCTCCTTCTACTCGACCTTGCTGAAACCCTTATACAATCATGGCAATCCTCTGATTGGAAATGGTGTCTAAGCCCCGCCCCTTCAGGCATACTGTTGGCCTATAGCACATAAGCGGGCACTCAGTCACCATTTCCTCCTAGGTTTTATTTCTTATGGGAGTTCTTATGACTTTTAAAGGGGCAGGTCAAAAGCCTATAATTAGGTGGATATGTTGATAACAGTCGGTTGCCAACCCGTAATAAGGGCTTGGTCTTACCCACTTGAATGTAAGAAGCACTTAGTACGAAGAGGATTTGTGAGTAGATGGATGCCACGTCCAGGTTATAAAATCGTGCAAATGTGTTTTGTGAGGACCATCATGCTGCCAAACATATGTCCAGTAAGGACACACCATTTGTCCACACCCATGACAAGGTCATGCCTCTGTTTGAATGAGCCTTGACACCAATAGGCCAATTTGTAAGTGAGGGTGATCACATCTATGATCCAGTGAGAGAGCCTTTTGTTTGGAGATGGACATTCATTTTGTGCGTCCTCCATTAGAAACAAAGAGCTGATCCGACAACCTAAACTGATGGGTGCACTCGACATGTGTATGCAATGCCCTCACCGGGCATAACCTATGCAGAGATTGCTCTTCATCTGAATTAAACAGTGGGGGAAAAATGGCTTGCAAATGAACCACCTGAGGCCTGAAGGGTGTTGAAAAATCCTTAGGCACATAGCCTTTTCTAGGTTTCACTGTCTGAAGATGAAGTCTCCATTCCCCTGGTAATGCTCCCTGGCATGACAACAGATCTGCCATTTTGTACATGTCCAGATGCCGAACGTCGGTTGTCTATTGCACACCGTGCCCCAACCTGTGTTGGATGCATCTGTTGTCACCACTTTTCTTCTGAAAATTTGACCCAGTATAACAACCTGTTGGTAGAAGGCCAGCACTGTCCATGGTGCTAAAGTAGCCAGGAAGCGGTGAGTCATAGCAATTCTGCATGCGGCTGTGGAATGTGTTGCTTACATCCCATGGCAGTATTATGGCAAAGGTGAGCTGCGACAACATGTTCCACCGGGGGAAGCTTCGAGTAGCATGTTTCCTCTGCGTAGTCCACTTTAGCGAAGACGGCAGCACCTCTGACCTGAGTGCACAAATAGTAGGGTGCACACCAGGTCTTTATGAGCTCTGTGTGGACATCAGGGAAGAATGGTGCTGATGTATCACAACAGTATGTGTGCATGCATTAAAAACTATTCAAAATATTCTTGATACATGACAAAGGATACCTATGATAAACCTTTTTCAAATTATGATTTTTTATATTAACCTTGTATGCATGTAACACTACATCAGTCCTGACGGATCTCCTTAAGCCACTAATAAACTAATAATACACTGATGGCATTTGCCATTTGCCATTAACAAACATATACTATATGTTGGCCTAATTTTTAACAGACAAGTAGCCAGTACATCAATATTTAAATCTATCAAATCAAACTTTCAGGACATTCATAACTACATGAATGTATTTTCAGTTCCCCTTCTGTCGCTCTCTCCACGTTGTGTCGGAGAAGCAACACTAGGGGTCTCTCTTGAGCGCCGATATCCACCTCTGATCTATGAAACAAGGCCAATGAGAGTTGGCAGCCAGTATTTGCATGTCCCGCCCCCGGACATACGGGTATTTAAGCGGCGCAAATACGGAGTTCATTCAGAAAATTTCTTCGAGCCGATGGTCTGTCTGCAGTTTGCTGCGAAGTTTACACACCACTACGTTCCTGTTTCCTCTGACGATCTGCATGCTGTTGGATTTGACGCGCACAACAGCAGCTTTCTCCTACTTTGCACGGCGTGCATTGTTGCTCCTGAGCCTCGACAGCGCAGACACACACACATACTGTGTATTAAAAGAGTTATTTCCCTTAAAAGAGTGAATTTCTCTAAAAGAGCAAAACACAGCGGCGTTGAATGTCCTTTTCAGGATGTGTCTTTTTCAAGATGCCCTTCCGCCCCTGTGTTGTTCCTGGATGCGGTAGAAGCTTCAGACGGCCACAGGCGCTGTCTCGTGTGTTTGGGCCGCGATCACACCGAGGCAGCGTTTGTGGATGGTTCATGTTCTCACTGCGAGAACATGACCATGACCACGTTGCAGTCGCGGCTTGCTTTCAACAGAAAGCAAGCCACCCCAGCTGCACCCCGCATTGTTCCTTCTTCCCACGGGATTGAGGACAATGCGGTTGGCGCTAGGGGCGATTTGGGGGCGGCAGCGGGTGCAGTTTCGTCGGGTAGCCCCCCGCGAACCTCCCATTCCCCGACACGCTCACTGGTCCCCGTCCACGCTCGCGGCGATAGCGGCTCGCCTCACGGCCTGGCTGTCTATCCTCCCGAGCGCGAAGCAGATGAGCTCGCCGCCGCATCGGAGAGTGTGATGTCTGATGCCGAGGACTCCCCTGGACTGCCGCCTTCGGGCCAGCAGGCCCAGGCTGAGGCTGACGCTCAGATGTCTGATATGCTTTCCCGGGCTGCCGTGAGCGTGGGGTTGGATTGGAACCCTCCATCCTCCCCATAGCCTTCACGGTTGGATGACTGGTTCCTGGGGGCAGCGCGCCGTTCGCGGCCACGCATCCCCCCGGTCCCGTTTTTCCCGGAGGTGCATGACGAGCTGACGTCTACATGGAGAGCCCCGCTCTCTGCTCGTCTAGGTGCCACCCGCTCCACTCTCACCACCCTCGACGGCGGAGAGCGCCACGGATACGGGGCGATTCCCCAGGTCGATAGGGCAGTTGCGTACCATCTATACCCCGGTAGCCCTACCTCCTGGCGTGGCTGCCCCGTACTCCCATCCAAGCCCTGTAGGACAACATCCTCGCTCAACGTGAAGGCCTACAGTGCGGCTGGATGCGCTGCCTCCACCCTGCATGCGATGGCCCTCCTGCAAGTCCACCAGGCCAAAGCACTCAGAAGCATGCACGGGGGTGGACCTGATCCTGATGTGCTGCAGGAACTGCGCTCAACGACCGACCTCGCCCTGAGAGCGACGAAGGCCACAGCGCAGGCACTCGGACAGGTGATGGCCACCCTAGTGGTCCAGGAACGCCATCTCTGGCTCAGTCTGGTCGAGATGCGTGAGGCTGACAAGAACCGCTTCCTGGATGCACCTGTCTCCCAGATTGGCCTTTTCGGTGACACCGTCGAGGACATCGGCCAACAGTTCTCCGCAGTGAAGAAGCAGACGGAGGCCATCTCTCACATCATGCCCCGCCGCACACCTGCCGCTACGGGGCCTGCCCCGTCTGCTCGCCGAGGGCGTCCCCCTGCGGCGAGGAAACCAGCTCCTGCTCCACCCCAACCCGGGCCCAGCTCTCAGCCCCAGCGTCGAGCACCCCGCAGGCGGCGTACGCCCCCTGTCTCACGAACCCCCTCTAGGACCCGGAAGGCTCCCAAGCGTTCCTGAGACAGCCGACCCAGAGCCGAAGACGTTAGCTCCGGAGGTGGTAAGACCGCTCCGTCCCCCGGTGGAGGGCCGGGTGGAGAATCCTTTGTTTTTACGGGGGCTGTGGTACCCACATTCTCAATAAAAGAGCTATTTCCTTTGCCTCTGGGTCACCTGGCCCGCAAATGCTGTTCTCACGGCAATGTGCTTTCAGATTACGATAGTCCCGGTACACCGGACGCGGCGATCCCGCCTTCCGCCTGCCCACGACTGTCCCCCGGCAGGCCGGTTCAGACGAGTCCAGAGGACGCCGACGTCGGACCTCCTCCTCAGTCACGAACCCGCCCCCTGCCGGGCGCGCGGAGCAAGGTAAGTGCTTTGAGTCTATTCTCAGCACCTCAGCCTCAGGCCGCAATGAAGCCGCCCGACGCTGCATTACCTGTTCCGCCCCGCTGCGAGGCCCTGCCGGGTACATCCAAAATACTCGTCCCTTTGGTGCCCCTAGCGCAGAGCTGGGAAGCGTGGCTTTCTCTTCCCAACGCATCACGCTGGCTGCACCGGACCATTCGACTCGGTTACGCAATTCAGTTTGCCCGGCTCCTGCCCCCCTTCAGGGGCGTCCGCTTTTCCGCAGTACACGGCGAGCATGCCTGTTCCCTGCGCATGGAAATCGCGACCCTCTTAGCCAAGGGCGTGGTAAAGCCCGTCCCTCCAACCGAAATAAGGAAGGGTTTCTACAGCCCTTACTTCATTGTACCCAAGAAAGGCGGCGGCTTACGACCAATCCTGGACCTGCGAGTTTTCAATCGGGCCTTGTTAAAACTCCCGTTCAGTATGCTCACGCAGAGAAATATTCTGGCTGGCGTTCAGCATCTAGATTGGTTCGCAGCGGTAGACCTGAGGGACGCGTCCTTACACGTCTCAATTCTGCCACGACACTGACCCTTCTTACGGTTCGCGTTCAACGGCCAGGCGTTTCAGTACAAAGTCCTCCCCTTCGGCCTGTCTCTGTCCCCTCGCATCTTCACGAAGGTCGCAGAGGCGGCCCTTGCCCCGCTACGAGTAGCCGGCATCCGCATTCTCAACTACATCGACAACTGGCTCATCCTAGCACACTCTCGAGAGTTACTATGCACACACAGAGACCAGGTGCTCCGGCACCTCAGCCACTTGGGGCTTCAGGTCAACTGGGAAAAGAGCAAGCTCACTCCGGTTCAGAGCATCTCTTTTCTCGGGTTGGAGTTAGACTCAGTCTCAATGACAGCATGTCTCACGAGCGAGCGTGCTCAGTCGGTGCTGGACTGCCTCGCTTCCTTCAAGCCAGGCACAGTGGTCCCTCTAAAACTTTTCCAGAGGCTCCTGGGGCATATGGCGTCCTCCGCGGCGGTCACGCCGCTGGGGTTGATGCATATGAGACCACTCCAGCACAACACTCCGACCCTGGACAGACCTCTGCTTTTTACTTGCAGGAGTGCCCCTGCAGCAGGTGTCCCGATGCGTTCTGGTCACAACCGACGCCTCCCGGTCCGGGTGGGGTGCCGTGTGCAGCGGGCACGCAGCAGCGGGCCGTTGGAAAGGGGCCCCGCTGCATTGGCACTTCAACTGCCTGGAGTTGCTGACCGTCCTTCTTGCCCTCAGGAAGTTCCTCCCGTTAGTTCGGGACAAACATGTCCTCGTGAGATCGGACAGCACCACGGTGGTGGCGTACATAAATCGCCAAGGCGGCGTACGCTCCCGCCACATGTCACAACTCGCCCGCAGACTCAAGTCGCTGCATGCCACTCACATCCCCGGCAAGCTCAACGTCGTAGTGGACGCGCTATCACGACAATGCCTGCCCGGCGGGGAGTGGAGGCTTCACCCCCAGTCGGTCCAGCTGATTTGGGAACAGTTTGGCAAGGCCCAGGTAGACCTGTTCGCCTCCCAGGAAACCTCCCACTGCCCGCTCTGGTACGCCCTAACAGAGGCTCCCCTCAGGACAGACGCGCTGGCACACAGCTGGCCCTCGCCTCCCAGGAAACCTCCCACTGCCCGCTCTGGTACGCCCTAACAGATGCTCCCCTCGGGACAGACGCGCTGGCATACAGCTGGCCCTCGGGGCTGCGCAAGTACGCATTTCCCCCAGTGAGCCTTCTTGCACCGGTGCTGTGCAAGGTCAGGGAGGACGAGGAGCAAGTCACGCTAGTGGCCCCCTACTGGCCCACTCGGACTTGGTTCTCGGAACTCAGGCTTCTCGCGACAGCTCCTCCCTGGCGAATTCCCCTGAGAAAGGACCTCCTCTCTCAGGGACGGGGCACGCTCTGGCACCCGCGCCCAGACCTCTGGAACCTCCACGTCTGGTCCCTGGACGGGATGTGGAAGAGCTAGCCGGCTTACCGGCGACCGTTGTGAATACAATCAACCAAGCCAGAGCCCCCTCTACCAGGCACCTTTATGCCCTAAAGTGGCGTTTGTTCGCAGATTGGTGTTCTTCCCGAACTGAAGACCCGCAGAGATGCGCGATCAGGTCAGTGCTCCTGTTCCTACAGGACAGGCTGGACAGGAGGCTGTCCCCGTCCACCCTCAAGGTGTATGTTGCCGCCATTGCCGCCCACCACGATCCTGTAGACGGCAAGTCTTTGGGTAAGCACGACCTGATCCTCAGGTTCCTGAGGGGCGCCCGGAGGTTGAATCCCTCTCGGCCAGGCCTAGTTCCCTCCTGGGATCTCTCGGTAGTCTTGGCAGGACTCCAGAGACCTCCCTTCGAGCCGCTTGAATCAATTGGACTCAGGGCCCTCTCTCTTAAGACGGCCCTGCTGATCGCGGTCGCCTCTATCAAGAGGGTCGGGGACCTGCAAGCGTTCTCTGTCAGCGACACTTGCCTGGAGTTTGGTCCGGCAGATACGTCTGTGATCCTAAGACCGCGACCGGGCTATGTGCCCAAGGTTCCTACCACACTCTTCCGAGATCAGGTAGTGAACCTGCAAGCGCTGCCCCGGGAGGAGGCAGACCCAGCCCTTTCGTTGCTGTGTCCAGTGCGCGCCCTGTGCATTTACCTGGACCGCACACAGAGCACCAGACGCTCTGAGCAGCTCTTTGTCTGCTTTGGGGGACGGCAGAAAGGGAATGCCGTCTCCAAACAGAGGCTCGCCCACTGGGTTGTCGATGCCATCACACTGGCTTATCACACCCAGGCCGTGCCCCTACACTTGCGGGTCCGAGCTCACTCAACAAGGGGCGTTGCGTCCTCGTGGGCACTGGCCAAGGGCAACTCCCTAGCAGACATCTGTAGAGCCGCGGGTTGGGCAACACCCAACACCTTCGCGAGGTTTTACAACCTCCACGTTGAGTCGGTTGCGTCTCGTGTTTTCTCAGGTCCAAGCCCGTAGAACTCCGTAACACATAGACCGACCGGCCGGGTGGATCGCTTGCACCCAGCGCCCTTTTCCTGATGTCAAGGTAAAGTAGTGCGCCTTCTTCCCAGGGCGCCCCACTCCGAGTTGGGACCCTGGTCGATTCCTCCCCAGCCCTCCGGGTCTGCGGTTCAGCGGAGGAACTCGCGGACCCAAGCCACTGCGGGTACCCTGATGGCCACCCCCTACTGGTATAGGGGCTCCACAGGTAAAATAAGAAGGCCTCCGGTTCGGACTCCCCCTGTGTGTAATTCCACGGTTCTGTCCCCTTACGAGCGGACCCCCGTTTCTCCCTTAGGCAGTTACAGCTGCCCCAGTCGCCGTGCTGTAGCAACTCCCCCCTTTCGAGGCTGGATCTACCACCGCACCATACTTTCCACACGAGCCCTAAGACGGCCGTGTGACGTGTCTACCACTTTTCCTCCCCAAGAAAAAGGGCAGGTGTGGTCTCCGCAGGGTCTGGGTAAGACCCCCTTCCCTATATGCGTGTAAGGGCCCCGGCCGTGATTGCTCTATGCGAGAAACATAGAGAGAAAAGAGGCCCAGCCAGGCTGGCCCGTTCCCATGTTGGAAAACATCACCTTGTTCCCCTCCCAGGGTAACTAGAAGGATCCCGATGTTCTTATGGGGCACTGGGGAAGGGTACGTGCAGCCAGGTACAGACGATGCGCGGCACTGGATGAAATCCCTGCCCGCCTCTGTATCGGGCGGTTCACGCATACACGGTTCAGCGCATGGCAAGATTGGAATGGGTCCCCTAGTGTCGCTTCTCCGACACAACGTGGAGAGAGCGACAGAAGGGGAACGTTTGGTTACGTATGTAACCTCCGTTCCCCGAGGGAGGGAACGACACGTTGTGTCTCTCCTCCGCCATGTCGCTGAACCGAGCCACTGTCTTTTAAACATTGTATAATTCAATAATGCTAAATGGGATATTCATGAAAGTTATATAAAATGTTATTATATATGACATAAACTACCATAAAGAAGCCATTCTGCATCTGTATTTTGTTATATTGTTTTTCTATGAAAATATGCGCCAGACCAGTGGTTCCCAAAATTTTTACCTTGAAGCTCCCTCTACTTATACAGTATATATGTCTACACATACAGAATATTACTGCCATGGATGCACGTTCGCTCTCCTCATGTGCTATAGGTTTGCTTGTGTGCACACGCGAGAGAGCACTATCATCGGTGGCCGTGAGAAATGCAAAATTATGATTATAATACAATGATTTTTTGGAACGTGCATTGCTATGGATTTTGCATAACCGTGATAGACATGATACTTGATACATTTCAGAGGTTTGTATTTCTATTATACATTGACGCAGAGCCATGCAGCTGCAGGTTGGTGGAGGGCACTCTGCGTCTTGCCAAGAAGTTCTGTCCACTGTAAGTGTATCTTGACAGCAATGCAGAAAAAGTTCCAAGAAGAAGACAAAGTTCGCAGTCTTGACGGAAGAAAATTCAGCAGAAATGGTGACTGAGCATTTGCTTATTGACGTGTTTCATGTGACATCACTCTATGACCGCGCCACCATATTTGTGACCAAAATTCCATATACCTTTTATGTGCTGCGCTCTGGTATGCTGAAAAATATATATATATATTGAAAAGGTGATACAGCTGTTTTAATTACCAGAGCCAAAATTGGTTTTTATTTCAATAAAGTTTTATCATTTAAGTGACATGGCTTCATTGCAGCAATGAGAGAGCACAGTCTTTGCTTATTTATTTAGACATGTCAATTATCCATACACATGTCTACTATATTTATAACATAATCAAGTTGGACACAATAAAACTTGAAATGCACATAGGACAATTCTATTCATAACACCCAGACTGTATAAAAGGCATGTCATAATTGTTACACATTAACAGCACACCATAAGATCATGAAGCACAGACTTTATTCACACCACCAGAATACAATGTAAAACACTAATATGCCTCGGTTGCTTTCTGTATATTCTTTGTGAGTTAAAAGCAGCTCTTATATTCATACAGATGGAATCATCACAGACGTTTTGTATATTTTGACCAAACCAGAGCAGAAAACAGCACAAACATATGTAACTTCTGAATGAGAGATATTTATGGTGATATACCGGTATGTGCTTGCACTCACTGGTCACACATCAGACTCGCCAGTGTGCAGACATAAATTGTGGATAAAATATATTTAAATGTCCGCAAAAGTCAAATTTGGCAATGTCGAGTGAACTGAATCAAAAGGGAACTAGATTATAATGGGACTATTCTCATAACACAACTGCTCCAATGACCCCTTGACAAAGCAAACACATTGTTAACCTGATGGAGAGAGAGCTTTTGAAAAGTCCTCTGAGAAGTCTCATGATGGATTCTTTTTCCATTTTAACATAATAAAGAGTCAAATCACTCTGCAGAAATTTGCAAGCAGACAAAATAAGCGTTTAAAGACCTCTGTATGTAATCAGCACAAGCAGGAATTCAAGTCCCCAAGCAGAGAGAGCACGAGAGAGGGAATAAGAGAGGGGAAATAGGAAAGCCCTGCTGGATTTTCATCTAGAACAGATGTATTAAGGTGGATCCTAAGCCGGGAGAAAAGTGTGTACAATGAAATTATTTGATTGTGCTGTCTTTCTTTCACAAGTAGGCCTACATATTTTCTTCCTTCCAGTATCAATGGTGACTAGCAATATTTTTCTTATTCAGCTTACTTCTACTATATGTTGTGAGCTAATTCCATTGTGTGAAAGTTAAACACTTTGTATTTCAGGCTAATTGTGTTGTTTTATCAAATTCTTTTGAAAGTTTGCTTTAAAACAAATTGCAACAAACAAGCCTGTCAAAAGGGCCAATTACGGGGAGGGGTGGGTTGTGCAATGGACTAGAGGTGTGTTGTGGAGGTCCCGCTGCCCTTTATAATTAAACATCACCTTTACTGTTAATTTAATTTTATAAACCCAGCTCAATATAGATCTTAAAATCCGTTAGTAAAATGACGAAGCCAGAGAAAGGAAAACGAAATGAAAAGGGGCCTGGAGGCGACATGAATAAATGTTCGGTAAACACAATGGACTTGGGAGAAGCTAATGGCGGCCAAGCAAGTCCACATACGGCAAGCTCAGCAACTACAGATGACATTTTTGCTGCTATCAGCATGCTGAATCACATGGTGGATAAAAGGTTTACTGAATTGAATGTGTCCATATCAAGCTTGAAAGCTGAACTGTCTGACATTAACTCCTGTGTAGTGACAACTGAGGAAATCACATGAAAATTGCATTGAGGAACTTGAGAGATTGTGCCTCAGTTTGTTAACTAATTAAAAAAATCAGCAAGCTAAAATCGATGATTTGGAGGTGCGTTCTCGCCGGCAGAATTTGAGATTTGTTGGCATCAAGGAGCAAATGGAAAGTGGTAGACCAATCGACTTTGTTGCCAATATACGTCCAGAAATACTGAGAATAGAGCACTTTAATAAACCCATACATATTGATAGAGCTCACCGAAGATCTACTGTAATCTATGTGATCTATCAAATTTTATGTAGATGTTCTGGAGTATGCCCTGCATTCATGTGTAAAGAACACTATGAAACTGAGTGAGACTTCAATAATTTTTGGGGGGGGATGAAATGGGGGAAAGTGTAGGCACACTTATGATCCATAAAGGCAGATATATGTTTGCTTTAAGAGACACATGCTAAAAAAACTGCGTCAAACTGCTCTGCCTCTGTAATGGTGCATGAGAAATTAGACAGCAAAATGGTGATGCTTGTAAACTTATATGGCCCGAACTTTGATGATCATGTGTTTTTCCAAACAGTATGTAAAGCCATACACGATCTGTAAGAATCAAAAGTGATTATTGGTGGCAATTTCAACTGTGTCCTGGATTTTGTGTTAGATAGGCAGTGACCATGTATTTAAAAGCACCTTAGTTATCAATAATCATATGGAATATTACAATGTAAACTATATCTGGAAATTATTATTCCTGACCAAAAACAATTTCTCGTTCTTCTCCCCAGTACATAAGACCCACTCTAGGATTGACTAATTTTTACTGGATTCAAATTTATTGTCCTCAGTTTCAGGATGCAATTATTACAATATTATTATATCAGATCTTGCGCCTGTCTTGCTTGATCTTAAGCTGAATATAGATAAATGAGAATACAATTGGTGGTTGAATACCTCCCTTCTAAAAGATCCAAACTTTTGTGAGTTCTTTAAGAACAGTTTAGAGAAACACCATCTGTATGTAGATGATGCGGCTTGGACACATCATCAGTGATGAACCCAGGGTCATCGGGTGTTTCGGGTCTAATCATCAGAGACCATCACCTGGTGACCCAACCAGGGATGATCAGTCCCCAGCTTGTGTCCAAGCGGCACGCTACACCATGGATCCCCCCTCTTGATCCACAACCACCTTGAAGCTTATTCCACAGCTTCAATGATGTTCCTGGTAGCTATCCTTTACTGCAACCCTCTGATGCCAAGGATCCTGAGTGCCAGGTGCAGAGACTGCCCTGGAAATCCCCTGCAGCCCACCTCGATAGGCTCACAGCGGGCCTTCCATCCATTTCCTCTACAGGCTGTTTGCTCTGTCGTATTCCTGTGCAAATGGTATCCGCTACTGCCTTCAACACCTGGTCATGGCGCCATGTATACCTGCCCTCTCCCAGGGCTTTTGGGCTGCAGCTCAGGATGTGCTCTAGAGAACCTCTTGCCAGGCATAGTGGTCAGTGTTGAAATGCCTCACCTTGTTCAAGCTAGGCACAACTGTTCCTCTAAAACAATTTCAGAAGCTCCTTCTTGATCTGTTCAGTCAGCACCACCACAATAATGTACATTAATCGGCAAGTGCATGCACTCTTGTCACATGTTACAACTCGCCTGCCATCTCAGAACTCAGGTCACTGCGCACCACTCATATCCCGGGCAACCTCAACACGGCAGCGAACGTGCTGTCACGACAGGGCATGCTCAATGGAGAGTGGAGTCTCCACCCCCAGGCGGTCCAGCTGATTTGAGAGCAGTTTAGCAAACCACAGGTAGACCTGTTTGCTTCCCAAGAGACCTCCCATTGTCCGCTCTGGTACTCCCTAGTGGAGTACCACAGCTGGCCACAGGGGGCTGCAGAAATATACATTTACTCCAGTGAGCCTACTTGCACGGGTGCTGTGCAAGGTCAGGGAAGATGAGGAACAAGTCACTCTAGTGGCCCCCTATTGGCCCACACAGACTTTGTTCTTGGATCTTACACTCCTCATGACAGCACCTACCTTGCCCTGAGGCATCTGGGCCCAGACCTCTGGAACCTCCAGACTGGCCCCTGGACGGGATGCAGAAGATCTAAGTGGCCTAGCACCTGCTGTCGTAGACATGATCAACCAAGCCTGAGCTCCTACTGCCAGGCAACTTTATGCCCTAAAGTGGAATTTGTTCACTATTTGGTGTTCTTCCTGATCTGAAGACCCACAGAAATGCACAGTCGGTAAGTCCTTAGGGAAGCATGACCTGATCATCAGGTTCCTTAGAGGCGCCCAGAGGCTGTAACCTCCCAGGCCATGCCTGTTCTCCTCATTGGATCTCTCCGTGGTCCCTCCTCAGGCCTCCAGAGACCCCCCTTCAAGCCAGTAGAATCAGTTGAGATCAGAGC
Source organism: Xyrauchen texanus (assembly GCF_025860055.1). Taxonomy (NCBI): domain Eukaryota; kingdom Metazoa; phylum Chordata; class Actinopteri; order Cypriniformes; family Catostomidae; genus Xyrauchen; species Xyrauchen texanus. The sequence continues at coordinate 23,013,477 of NC_068302.1, read as the reverse complement.
CCTCTCCTTGAAGACGGCCCTCCTGATCGTGCTCGCTTCCATCAAGAGGGTTGGGGACCTGCAAGCGTTCTCTGTCAGTGACACTTGCCTGGAGTTCGTTCTGGCAGATGCCCATGTCGTCCTAAGACCTTGACCGGGCTACATGCCGGGCTACATGCCTTCAGGGGACCAGGTAGTGAACCTGCAAGTGCTGCCCTGGGAGGAGGCAGACCCAGCCTATTTGTTGCTGTGTCTGGTGTGTGCTTTGCATACTTATGTGGACCGCATGCAGAGCTTTAGATGTTCTTAACAGCTCTTTGTCTCATTTGGTGGACAGCGGAAAGAGAACGCTGTCTAGCCCACTGGGTAATTGACGCCATCACTCTGGCCCATCAGACCAAGGCCATGACTGCCCCATTGCAGGTTCGAGCACACTCGACGAGAAGTGTGGCATCCTAGTGGGCACTGACCAATGGCACCTCCCTAGCAGACATCTGCACAGCGGCAGGCTGGGCAACACTCAATACGTTTACAAGTTTCTACAATCTCAGGGTTGAGTCGGTTTCCTCCTGTATTCTCTCAGGTCCGAGCACGTAGAACTCAGGAATACGGAACGTCTGACCGGGTGTTCTGCTTGCACATAGAGCCCTTCCCCTCCACTGAAGCAATCACGTGCACTCTTTTCTCCCAGGAGAGTCCACCAAACTCGCGCTCCCTGGATGTCCTTCCTCCCTAGCCCTCTGGTCCGTGAACTCAGCGGAGGAATTCACAAACACACCCACTATGGGTACTAATTACTTTGTACTGGAATAGGCGTTCCACAGGGTTGGCCTTCACGGATTAATCCCCCTGTGTGTATTTTCCATGGTACGGTCCCCTGCCGGCATACCCACATCTCCCTTGGGCAGTCCCCTCTGCCCCCCAGTCGCTGTGTTTGTAGCAACTCCTCCCAAAACCTGAATAGACAGATGTACGATTCCCTCCTTTAATACCCGTATGTCCACACCAAGGCAGCGTTTGTGGATGGCTCATGTCCTCACTGCAAGAACATGACCATGGCAACGCGTCGCTCATTCTTCCCATGGGATTGAGGACAACCCGGGTGGCGATGGAGGCGATTTGTGGATGGCAGTGGGCTCACACGCGAACCACCCACCCCCGGCACTCTCGTTGACTTCCGTCCGGGCTCGAGGCAACAGCGGCTCACCTCACAGCCAGCCTGCCTATCCTATTGAGCCCCCCATGCTGGATGAGCTTGCCGCTGCATCGGAGAGCGGTTTGGCGACTGACGCGGATGACTCGACTGGGCTGCCGCCTTCGGGACAGTGCGCCCAGTCTGAGGCTGACATCCAGATGTCCAACATGCTTGCCTGGGCCGCCTTCAGCACGGGGCTGGACTGGAACATTTCGTCCTCCCCACAGCCTTCACGGCTGGATGATTGGTTCCTCGGGTCTGCACATCGCTCACAGCCGCCACTGGACAGGCCGCTTACACCCTGAAAGCCATGGCTCTCCTGCAAGTACACCAGGCCAAGGCACTTCAAGATCTGCACTTGGGTAGTCCTGTTCCCAAGCCCCTGCGGAGGCAGACCCAGCCCCTTCGTTGCTGTGTCCAGTACGTGCTTTGCATATCTACTTGGACTGCACACAGAGCTTTAGACATTCTGAGCAGCTCTTTGTCTGCTTTGTGAACAGCGGAAAGGGAACGCTGTCTCCAAACAGAGGCTTTCCCACTGGGTAGTGGATGCCATTACATTGGCCTCTCACACCCAGGCCATGCCCCCCCTTGCGGGGCTGAACGCACTCAACAAGAAGTGTTGCGTCCTCATGGGCACTGGCCAGGGGTACCTCCCAAGCAGACATATGCAGAGCAGCGGGTTGGGCAACACCCAATACCTTTGCGAGATTTTACAATATCAGGGTTGAGTCAGTTTCGTCCTGTGTTTTCTCAGGTCCGAGCCGGTAGAACTCGGTACACGCTGACAAACTGACCGGTTTGACCACTTGCACCTAGCGTCCTTTCCCTCTGCTGAGGTAAAACCGTGCACTCTTATCCCAGGATCCCACTAATTCGGCTCCCTGGATGACTCCTCCTGTGCCCTCTGGTCCGCAAATTCAGTGGAGGAATTCACTGACCAAATCCAATGCGGGTACTCAATCTACCCTGTACTGGAATAGGTGCTCCACAGGACGGGCTCCTACGTGGACTTATACCCCTGTGTGTATTTTCCGCGGTATGGTCCCCTTGCAAGCGGACACGCATCTCCCTTGGGCAGTGCCCACTGCCCCCTGGTTGCCGTGTCTGTAGCAACCCCCCCCGGATCAGGATCAACCACCGCACCACTTTCCACATGTGACCTAAAAAACCGTGTGATGCATTCACCACACTTTACCTCCCCTAGTCTGGTGTGGTCTCCGCAGGGTCTTTTCCCCCTGAAAGAATAGGAACTGGGAAAGATCGCTTTCCCTGATATGTATGATAGCATTAAAATGGCCCCAGCCGCTTTAGCTCTATGCGAGAAACATAGAAAGAGTAAAGGCGCGGCAGGCATGGCCTGCTCCCATGCTTGGCACGTCGCCTTGTTCCCCCCTGTCGGGAGTAAAGAACCAGAAGGCTCTGACAACTTTATGGGGCATTGGGGAAGGGTACGTACAGTCTGACACAGCCAGTCACTATGGTACGTAAAATACCTGCCCGCTCCTGTGTCAGCAGTACACGTACACGGCTCAGCGCATGCCGTGATTTAAATTGGACCCCTAGTGTCGCTTCTTCGAAGTGAGCGACAGACAGGGAATGTATAGTTTACGGATGTAACCTCCGTTCCCTGATGGAGGGAACGAGACGTTGTTTCCTCCTGGCCATGTCGCTGAATAGAGCCACGTCGCTGAACAGAGCCACTGTTGCGGCCAAACTCATTGTCGGCTCCTCAGAAAAATCCTGAATGGAACAGACGCATTTCCCTCCCTTTATACCCGTATGTCCGGGGGCGGGACATGCAAATTCTGTCTGCCAATTTCTCATTGGCCTTTTCTCATAGTTCAGAGATGCGAAAGGCTCTCGAGAGACCCCTAGAGTCACTTCTTTGACACAACATCTCGTTCCCTCCATCAAGGAATGGAGGTTACATCCGTAACCTAGACGTTTTCCTTTGTGAATATAAACATTGTCAAAAGTGATTATAAACACTATAAACTTTCATTATAGATCGTTATTAAAGGTTCAGTATACAGACATCATAACAGTTGTCCATATGACGTGCACTTTATTCCAAGCTAAATGGGGCCATAGAAAAGCTTAATGATGTATCGACATTATTTTCCCCTCTTTGGACTTTAACAGCAGTTGTCAGTATGAACTGTTTTTGTATGGAAAAGTGCAGCATTAGGATTTTTGAAGAAAAGATTGTTTTAAGATTCTATGGGGGAAAAACAAAGGGACATAGTTACAACAGCAAATCATTTTGTGTATTTTCTTTTTGCAAGCCAGCTGATGTCATGTCATTTTACAGATACATCAGTGATGAAAAGAAATTCAAATTATATATTTTTTTTTTATACTGCACACCCACGACCCCACACCACCAAAATGGTTTCCCTGATTACTTGATTACACTAAACAAAACTTGCTACACTAAATAACTGAACTTAGAAAATCTTTACTTTACAAAAATGTATATGAATCTATATTCAACACAATGTAAACACCAAGAAGGTTTATAATACCTGGAGAAAGCTATCCTTAGCATTCTCATTCATCTCAGTTGGGAGTTGATTGACTGGTGGAAGTACGCGACCTGTACAGTATGCTGCTTTCTTCACTTGTGGGCAGTTGGGTACTCGGTTCAGGGCACATTTCTTTTAAACGATCATCTGAGCTGTAAATGAGATGTGACTGTTCACAGCTAAGACACGTTCTTCATACTGCTGAAAAAGGAGCTGGGGCAGAGACTGTAACCATCCTGTCTTTGCACTGCTGCATCTATGACACTGCTTGCAAATGTCAGGGGAAACTTTTAAGTTTCCCTGCTTATAGAACAAATAAATTGTCGCCGATTCTGTAATGCAGCCGGTGACAATTTTATGACCCAGGATTCAACACCATTGCCCATAATTCAGAGAATGGCAGGGACGTTTGTCTCAGGCTTATTAAAGACTATATTTCAGTCACATCATAAACAGCACAATCACCTTTACTGGCTTAAGAGGGTGCAGTGATAGCTATGACTCTTTGGCTGATTGTCTGGACATATGGTATGTAAATCAGCACTGATGATTTCAGATAAAACTGTCCACCAACTACTGCCACACAAAATCAGTTCATTGAACTGATATGGTCTCAGATACATGCAATAGATTCTTTAGAATAACAATAATATTACTAAAGCTGCTGGCTGCTTAAAGGGTTAGTTCACCTAAAAATCTAAATTCTGTCAGCATTTACTCTCAACACTCTTATTGCTCCAAACGTTTGTCTTTCATCCACAGAACACAAAAGGATATGCTTTAAAGGATGTTACAGCTAGTCTATCCAATAAAATTGTAGTGGAAATTGCCTCACTTGAATGCTTCTCTTATAGCAATAATGAATGCTCAACAGAAAAATTATTTACATTTTAGGTTACTAAAACCTTGTATGCCTTCAGAAGACTTGGAATATGACACATGAACCACGTTGTCTACTTAATGATACTTTTTTGTCCTTTTTTAGCTTTAAAGTGATGCACTATCCACTGCCATTGTATTAAAAAAGACAATGATTTTCATTAAAACTTCATTAAAATAAGAAAGAAAGTCATATGGATCTTGAACAAAATGCGGGTGAGTAAATGATGACAGAATGTTCATTTCTGAATAAACATCGTTCTTGGCAGGCCTTTCTGTCTGCCAATGATAATGCAGATAAAGTAATTGATGAAGCAAATTCCAATTACATTGAGGCAAATAATGAATCAATGATGAAATTAAATTATATTTTCTAAAAGCAGATGAGGTGGATTGACTGATTTGCATCCTTGCAATCAATACTGTAGTATTGTTTTCCAATGATTTTGTTCCATGTGTAATTGGATTGGCCACTAGAATGAGATTCACAGCAGTATGTTGCTGTGCAATTCCATAAATATATTCAGCTGTAAGTTCATCTTGAAAAGCCAATATATTTGTAATGCTAAATTAATTTACTGGGCCACAGACAGAGATTTAAACAGTTCAAGTGCACACACACACACACATGCACGTGCACACACAGGCAAACACAGAACCTTAGAACTTCACAAACCAAAATCTTAGACTGCTATTGATATATGTATCCATATTTATGCATTACCTAGGAGACATTCAGAGTGAGTTAGAAGGGAATATTTGATAAAAGAACAATGAACATTTCTCTAGTCAGTGTATAAACATAAATATTTCACTACAAACATAATTAAAAGAGGCATTAAGAATTTAAAAGCCAAGTATCATCAGGTATTCCACCAAAATACTGAATTATACACTGATAGTGTTTAATTTTTCACGAGCCTGGTAGGGGACTCTGAAGATTTTTTCATGATAGGGAGTCTCGTTTCTTTTTTCACTCCTAATTTGACCAAACATCATTTGTCATGTGACTTGATAATTCTCCATCACTGTCATTTTTATTTGCGGCACAATTAGAAATACGACAGGAACAGAAAAGTATCACGGCCATGGGTCTGCTGGTTTTTCCAGTTTGCCATTACGTTCTCTCTGTTTGGTTCAGGTGTTACTGGCTCGCCTAATCAGCATTGCCATGGAAGCCTTGATTGTTTCCATGGTAATCCTGATCATTCCATCTTGCTGGGCACCTGATCGCCATTAGGTGGGGTGGCTGTGGCTCAGTTGGTAGAGCGGGTCAGCCACTAATCGTAGGATTGGTGGTTCACATGACTCCACATGCCGAAGTGTCCTTGGGCAAGACACTGAACCCCAGGTTGCTCCCAATGGCAGGCTAGCACCTTGCATGGCAGCTCTGCCACCATTGGTGTATGAATGGGTGAATGTGTCTGTTAAAGTTTTATATTAAAAATATAATTTATATTGTCAAGACGGTTATCGCCTCCTCCTTTCCATTGACTGCTTTACACTGGTGCAGAAATCCAGGAAGGAGGAGGGATACGCCGTAGTAGATTTCTCGCCACTAACGGAGCAGCCGCAGCCATCTGCCAGGGAACGAAGAGACCAGCCGCCTGGAAGAGGACGACGGCCGCCGACCGCGAGGGGAGAAGGGGCTCCTAACCGACCGCCTGGAGCGGTCAGGGCCGCTGCCAGGGGCGGAGGTGTCACCTACCAGCCACGGAAACGCGGCAGGGTCTGAGACCGACGACCACGAGCGGGGAGGGGCTCGCTGCCGACCGCCTGGAGTGGGAGAACTGCTGCGAGGGGCGGGGGAGACCCCTTCTGTTCCCCAAGAACTCGGCGGGGTGTTCCGTCCGCCAGGGGCTGGAGGTCTGCCTCCGATCCGCCTGGAGAGGCGCAGCTGTCATCCGTTAGAGGGTGAAGAAGTGGCCGAGGAACAAGCTACGGCATATCGGAGAACTGGCGAGTAAGTGTTTTTTTTTATCTCTCTCTCCTCTCTCTCTCTCAATGCCGCTCCGCGTTGGCCTTTTCCCTCTTGTTTAAATTTTACAGTATTTTTTGGGGGGATTCCCTCCCCTTGTCCCCTCCCTCATCCAGGTAGTCTGGGATGACCTGCCGGCAGATGGGGCAAAAAGGCACGCCCCTCCCCAGGGAAAGAGAGTCCCCCTCAGCAATAACTCACTGCACCAGATCTGCTCTGCACATGTCTACAACGCACACAAGCCTACGAACATACTACTCTTTGAGGATTCCTCGAGGATCTACATTACACTGCCGCTACGCACACAAGCCTACGGACACACCATCCCTCTCCACGCTGCAGTCGGTGCTGGGGTTTCCCCATTCAAGCTTACCAGCCAAGCTGTGTTAGTTTAATAAATCTGATCATTGTCTCCACACTTGGATCTTTTGTCTCATCCTTCCTGACAAAAAGTCAAGTTGTTTGCTCATAAAAAAATGAATGAGAAGTGCAATCCAGATATCTTTATTAACCTCATGAATTAGTAAGCAAGATGGTAATTAAACCAACTCAGCTACTCATTTATAATCATTAACTGCGGAGGAGGCGGAGAGAATTATGTGTTGGGTTATATGACTGCTCCATGTGTGTGTCTGACAGTATGATTTATAATTTAATTTCTTTGTCTTTTCCTTCATCTTATGGATATTGTTAATGTTATATTACATAAAACATTTGCAGCACACACACAGATGTGGCAGAGGAGAAGTTGTTGTGGACTACTGAATCATTAGTGAAAACGAACATTTTGTTTGGAGATGACGCCACAGTAATATACATGCATCATGTGGGTTCTTGGGAAAGCTGGGATACCTCTTCCAAGAATAGAGTATTTTTCTGCCATCTAGCATAGTTTATGTGTTCAATGCAGGTTTATTTAAAGTTATTCAAATAAGACAAAAAGAAATATAGAATGAAAGAAATATTTTCCATTTGTTATTAATTCTCTATTTTCCTTTTCATCTCCATTGCCGTCCTCGCTCTCTTTTTTCTTTGTAATTTTTGTTCTGCCTCTCTCTATATAGTGTGGGTCGAGATAACAAACCCAACATGATGTAGGGACCCGTCTGTGACTGCTTTGTGTTTGTGATTGTGTTCTATTTGTACCTTTTCTGAGTGTAATGAAGGAGACAGCCGTACAGGTGTGTGTGTGTGTTTAATTCTATCACTGCACTGACAGCTGGGAAAGTAGAACAGCTGAGATTCCAAACTTTTGATCAGGGCAGTACGTTTTGTACAATCACCAAGGTAATAACACCTCAACAGAGTGAACGGTGAACATATGTCTGCTTTAACTATTTTTGAATCACACAAACCTTAGAGGAAGAACTCTAAACAAGGAGCAGTGAACAGAGGCTGCTCAGAAAGCTGAAAAAATGCTGCCTTTACAGGGAGCATACAGAGTTTTGTATAGCGCTTTTTGCAACACACATAATAAAAAAGCAGCTTTACAGAAAACCATGCCTTAATTTCTTTAAGCCCCTAGTGAGCAAGCCAAAGGTGACTGTGGCAAGGAAAAAACTTACTGAAGAAATAAAAAACTTTGACAGGAATCAGACTCAGTTGTGGGAGCCCACCCTTCTCTGACTTTACAATATTTACCTGATGTATGCAAATTTACTCTGACGTCACACTGCAGGCACGTTTCACACTTCCGTGATCTTTTGAGCAATAGATTGCAATGGTGGATATGAGCAATGCTGCCGTTTTAATAATCTTTTAAAGCATATTCTAATGTAATAATGTTTTTTGATGTTTATAAAAGTAATAGTATATAAAAGTATAAAGGGATATCTATGAGAAATTGTAAAAGGCCATACCACTGGTCCGATGCAGTATCCAACAGGATGGCGAAGGTCTGCACATGTTTGTCTTTTCTGGCGTGCACAATTGGTTTTACTACTTAAACTATTTGATTTTAGTTATGACCGAATCTGAGTCCATTAAAATTGTATCTGACTTCAATTAATAAACCTCAAATTTAGACTACGGTTCCAATACATTTCTGATCATCATTTTTAGAACTAATCATAATTTTGTATTTTGTATTTCTCAGTTTGTTTGTTTTCTCATCATTCTTTCATTAGGCATTCACAGGCTTCTGTCCAGGGGGGCCACGGACGCCTCTATTATAGCCGAATTTTAGTCATTTTGGATGTGATTATTTTAAATGTTGCTTTATCCTATATTTTTTATATTATTTGAATGAATCCATTAATCATTTTGAAGTCATTATTCGTGCTTTTCCAAATAAGGTTCAGCTTTGGGCACATCCCTAATTGTTATAACATCATATGAATTTCATTCTTTTTCTTAAAGGTGCACTCATTGATTCCTGACCAACCCTGTAAATATTCGAACACATCTGCCAAAACAAACACACAATGTTTTTCAGCCCACCCACAGAATGGACATATAGCAGACTGTGGGGAGTTATTTGCAGAATTTGACAAAAAAGTTTATTGGATTAGAATTACTGAGTGCACCTTTAACACAAAGGTAGAAATTTTGAAAAAAATTGTTTTGTGAGAAACAAACCGAAATCAATTGTATTATTTAGTGAAAATCTTCAACGACCATTGGTCTCCTGTGCGCATTCATGAGACTGACTGCATGCAAGCTTTAGAGCTCCCTGCATGAGAGCAGAATGCTGCAGCCGATTGCGAGATGGGGCGTTTAAGTCAAAACTCATTTTGTTTCACTTCAACAAGACCACCAGCAATATTAACAACAGAAAACACAACCTAGCTGCAAACAAACCAGAGAAAAAACGTACAAACATACCTGAAGAGTTTGTAGTCGAAAAATAGATACATTTCTATGCCCAGAACTGGAGAGAAGGGTTGGGGGAGCGGGAATGTCTGTCACCTCTTCTCCATTCTGTATGTGTGTGTGCCTGAAGAGACCTTCGTGAAAATAGTCAGTAGGTGTAACATTCTGTGCCAAAAACAAGTAGTTTTAACCGGCAAGTGAGATGCTGACATCAATATAATGTTATCAGAATGATTTTGGACCGGTGCCAGTTCATAACGGACGTGACTCATGGCAGGACACCGAATACAGAAACCAGTGATTGACAGAATGCCCAACTGTCACAGCTGCTAACATTCAGAAACCCTTGTTATTAATGACACCCGTGGCCGTTAAGTGAACTGCAGCCAGCTACCTGTTGCTCATGCACACATATCCATAGAGACGCGAGCATTGACTAAAACAATGATGTAACATACAAAGAGACAACATGATTCACTGTCATCATGCTGACCGATGAGATAGCATAATTAAAATTACACAGTTATGATTGTTTTACAACTAACTTTGAGATTGTGTATTACATTTGACTCTCCAGTGCTGGAACAGGGCTAAAACAAAATGTGGATATAGGTCTGACTATGCGAGACTGTAGTTTGAACATTTCTTTGCATGACACATTGACTGCATTTATACGATAGCCTATGTCGGCGTTAGCTAGATAGCCAGCTTTATCAATAGCTGTTAGCTAAATATGGTGGATGATGACAGAAGCTGTTTATAAAATAGACTGTACATTATAAATATGTTGACTCTATACAGGATTGATGTGATTCTATCTCCGGAGTGTGCATAAATGTCACATCCTTTGGATTTTCCCGGCAAAAGCGGCCCACTCCCTTCGCATGAAAATCAGTCTTCAGGCTTTAATAGGCAACCTTGGAAGTCCAGGAAGGGCTCATTTTTTAAGTTGCGTTATAAGCCGTTCACACATTGGCAAAATAAAGGTGAATATTACATGAAAAATCTTACATATTGCACGTTTAACATGGAAAAGATTATTTTATTGCATGTCGTTTGGCATCTAAGTAGGACACGGTGTGACTGTTGCTAACTTTAGCGCCATCTCTCTGTTTGATTGAGGACTCTGGTTCAAACAAATAAGGATTGTCATTGAAATGCAACTATTTTGCGACTACAAACTCTTCAGACATGTTTTCTGATTTTCTGGTTTGAGTGCATGTTGTCTGTTTTCTGGTTTGTATGCATCCATGTTGTGTTTTCTGTTGGTAATATCACTGGTGATCCCATTGAAGCGAAACAAAATTAGTTTTCTCTTGAACACCCATCCTGCGAGTGGCTGCAGCATTCTGAACTCGTGCAGAGAGCTCTAAAGCTTGCGTGCAGACTGTCTCATGAACACACACAGGAGACCAATGGTCGTTGAAGATTTTCACTAAATAACATATTAGATTTCGGTGTGTTTCTCACAAAACCTTATTGTATTCCTTCAAAACAAGACATGAGTCACATACAATAATTTTTTTAGACTTCTGAATTATACTTTTGTGTCCTTTCAAAGTTTGAAGAAGTGGTCACCATAAACTGCCTTTGTATGACATCACTGAGCACAATTATGTTTAAAAAAATTGTCCCTTTGTTTGAAGAAAAGGAAATAAAGTAATATGTGGTTATAACAACACAGAGGTGAGTAAACAATGACAGAATTTTATTTTGGGGTGAATCAACTCTTTAAGAACAAAACATGCATATGCCTGTATAATTATGTTTTACATGATGAATACACATCCTCAAATATTTAACACACTTCTAAAGCCTGAGAAAAGTGGCAAAAATAAATGAAAACTACCATCAGACATGTGTGGCAGGCAGGGCGATTTTTGCTTTCGTCATTGTATTTGCCATTCCAGCCTATTATCTGCGTCCCTGGGCTATAAAAGCCGCAACGTCTATGCTGCTTGTTATGCATCACCTTTTGAACTGCTGCGTCGTTAACGCGCTTTTGTCACCACTTCCGGGAAACCGGATGAGAGCACCCGAGCCGAGATGCTGATTTGTGTTGGAGAGCGTGCTGCCGTCTCTCCCGTTGTACAAGCTTGTTTCTATGTGGTCGCTGTTTGCGTGAACTGAAGGAGGACCCTGGAGACGCTGGAGAATTCGATGTCATAAATGCTGTTTCTCTACTCTGTTCTTAACCAGTGAAAGCTACGGTTTCACTGTCTTTTGGTAAACCATTCACTAAACTTCTCGACGATCGGTTTGTGAAGGCCCATATCTGCATTCCAGTCAGGGTGCTTCGCGTTTTATCACGGCTGCAGTGCTGTTATGTTTCCAAGAAAATTTGAGTTTATTGTTTGTTTTTGTTGTTCAACTGTTTTGTTTTCTTTGTTTGTAGTGGACCTTTTTTTTGACTTTTAGGATCTTTCCTGGAGATCTGAATTGTCTATGGTTTCATTGTAATAATTTTCCTTTTGTTTCTTTTAGTTTTACTTAATTCTTTCCCCATTACATTATATTTGTTTATTTGAACTGTTATTTTGTATAAGTTGCTTTTTCTTCATTTCTTTTGAAATATAATTGTTTATATTTGGTTGCCATTTGTCTTTGCTTTAAGCAACTGATTATTTACCATACTTAGTGGCAACATTTATTTTCTTTATTTGGGTTTGATTAAGAGTTGTATACGCAACCCATAATAAGTGATTATTTATTTTGATCATCTTTTTGTGTGTTGGCAGGACTTGAGCACTGGGGCAGAGGACGGGCTTATTAGGTGGTGGTATCTTCCTCACCGTGTGTTGTGACCACCTCACCATGTGTTGTGATTGGTATTAACCCCTGTGTGTGTCTGTGTGTGTGTGTGCGTATGTGCACAGTGAAGTGCAGTGATCTTCATTTGCGGGTGGCGTGGCCTGACTTTCTGCCTCTTGGTAAGCCTCGTCCTTGGCCCTGATGTTTCTTAACCAGTAGGGGCCGGTTGATCTGTAACAAAATGCTCCATAACCAGTTTTACTATCGTTCTCTTTTTAAGAAATGTCAATAAAGTATATTTTTGTACGATGACAATGTCTCTGACTCATATCGGTGATACGGACCTGTGTATGCCTTCTGTAGGGGCTAGTGTTAATTCTTTGGGTGAAATTCCCAGGGTGGCGTAGTTGGAGTGTAAATGGTACATCTTATTAATTTATTCTAATTCTTTAGGAAACCCCCCTTACTGCCCTCGTATCACCCGCCACACATGCAATATGCATCATTACTGTTTAAATTATTAACCCACATACACTCAGTAAATATTAATATTTTACTGCTATATTATCATATGCATGTTAAAATGTAATTTCTGCCATTTTCAATTTAAAATTTGTTACTTACGGCATTCAAAATAAATGCAAAGAGATCATTTCAGCCGTATGACATTATTTTCATCCACATATCCTTTCACAAACAGTAGTCTGCGCTGTGATGGTGAGGATGGCATCCCGTTCTTTTTTGTTAGACCGTCCATGGGTTTTGTTCATTTAAGGTCATTTTTAGGTCATATTAGCCCTCACATCTGTCACAACGATTGCAATTGAAGATTATAAAGAGTGATTTGCGATCGTAGTTTCTGCTATTCCTTCATGAAAAGTTCAAATCTACCAACAGCAGCTGCGGGGTAAGTGGGTCTCATTAGAGCAGACGCGACAACAATTATGGTGATCAGTGAAATATCCCAAAATATATAAAATCCTGAGTTTATCCTGATCCACCTATCCTGATGAAAATTTAAAGAAGCACAAATCTCACATTATCTTTTGAAAACACACTGTTTTAACCCCACAAACAACACTTTTAAGCTAAGCACCCATAGACAGCAAGTAATACAATTAATGTATTCATTGAATAGATTAAATGATCGCTTTTTTCTATATTTTGGTATAAATATTTTTTTAATTTTTTTTTATTTTTAAGTCAATTTCTTATATATATTTTTTCAACTTATGACTTTCTGATAAATAAGCATTATTTGCCTGATTATGTCTAAATATTCTTTAGATCATCAGACGTTATGGTGCCTTAAGTCAATATGTTTCCATATCAGGTATCTTCATACATAAAAGGCTGCAGAGGTGTGCCGGAAATTAATATAAAAAGTGAGAGAGAGAGAGAGAGAGAGAGAGAGCAAAGAGAATGTTCATTTCTCCTTCGTTGTAGCTCAAGGACACAGTGTTGTGAGCTTCCCGTAGATGAGTGCATTTCCATTACACACGACCGTCACATTCAGACCCCTCACATAACAGTGAAGATTTATAATAGGTAATGTTCATCTTATAAGATTTTCGATCAAAACTTTGGGGATGTTTTTGTGTGTATGTTGGTGTACATGCAGTAAACAACCTACAGTATTCTGAAAGCGGCCCTGTAACATCTTCTGTATTGTGTATGCATGTGCATGACCTTGCCCCTGGCTGAGGTTAATGATGATCAGCTGACAAATACAGTATTACATCATCAATATCATGCCTTTCATTCTGATTTACTCTGGCGCTATGAATCACGAGTAATGAAAAAGAATGATCCATTGGACAGAGAGACAAGTGCAAGAGGCGAGGTGAAGAATAGTGTGTATTACAGCTTAATAAATGTTTAGGTGGCACTATGAAACAGCACTAATTAATAACAACTAACATAATACACACTAAGTGAATTATAATTTAAGCAAAGTCATTTTAAAATTAATTTTAATCACCCGTATTAGATTGAACCGCTCCATCTTTTTCACTAGTTCTATAGCTAGCTGACATAGAGACATGGGGTCTCTATAGAAGTTCAGTTTTAACCATCAAATAATTAGTTTCTGTGCAGACTGTTCTAGGAGCTCTTTTATACTGAAAATTACCTGATTTTAATTTAATTATTGTTTATGTGTGCATGATTTGATCTTTATATATATATATATATATATATATATTTTATTCAGTGAGTTAAAACATTAATATTTTTATCTACATTTGTCTTTATTTATGCAGCTGTAATGCTCTCAATAACAGACCATACTGAATAACATAAACAGAGCAGTAAATTTATCAAGTTGACAGATAAACCGAGCACATACTCACAAACACTTTAAATTATTTTCTGTGTGGATTTATGGGAATTAAAACTTAAAAGTGCTTGTTTGTATAGAGTCATAAATCTTCCTCTCAAAAAAATTAATGTAAAGCATACTTTTTCCTCATGCTACAGTTTTTTCTTTCTTTCTTTGCAGACTAATGAAAGGTAGACTTTTGCAAATCATACTAGTTCAGCTGATCTAGATTTATACTATTTGCATCCTCATTTATTATTTGATATGCCAACTGCATCAAAGAGAGAACCTCAGCCAGCAAATCAGTGCAAATCACAAACTAATCATTCAGTTCATTTTGTGAACCAGCTCAATCAATTTATTTAAAGAATTGGCTGAAAAGAATTAATAATTTTAATGGTTTCATTACGCATTGATAGATTCTAATGTTAGCGTCTATGTTTTTCTGCCGGAAAAAAAAAAGCGTAAATGTAAAGATATGTTATCCTTTTTACAAGGGCTGCACTTTTAAGAAAACGACTACACTTGCGATGAAGGATAGCGGAATGTTTCTCTACAGTCTAGAAGAAGAACGATAAATTCATTTTAGTATCAGCTAAATGGTGTCAGCCTTCACTGTGCAGTTTTCAAAAAGAGATTTTGAGGTTTTTAACTTTTGGGTTCAATAGAGCGTTTCAGCTTGTAGCCCAAAAGAAAATTTGCCATGGGATCCCTCTGGATTGTTCTATAGGTTTTTATAGGCTTCTAAACTTAAAAAGAGTTAAATAAGGCCTGTGGTAAGCATTACTTGACTATATGTGGACGTTTTGTTCTACAACATAAATTACACACAGTTATACCTCAGTTGTGAACTTTTAAGCTGTATTGAATTTTTACAAAAAAATAAAAATAAACCGGCGGCTTCAAAATTTCCTTTTGATGTATGATAGTGTGTAATTTATGTTGTAGATAAAAATATCCATGTATCGTAAAGTAAAGTTTACCTCAGACCTTATTTATCTCATAAGTTCAAAAGCACCTGTCACGTATTCCCTGTTTGTGCTTAAACCTTTATGTTGAAATTCTTGTTTATTTCCCCATTCCAGTTTTCTGTGTTAGTTTTGTAGTCCTTTGTTTCATTTTACGATTTATTTACCCTGATTGTTTCCCCAGGTGTTCCTCGTTCCATTGTTTTCCCTTGTGTATTTAAGCCCTTGTTTCCCCTGGTTTCTATGTCAGTCTTCACATGTATTACATTATGCTCTGTGCATTGTTCCCTGTGTTTCTGTATGTTCTGAGTTACTGTGTTTATCTTTGTTTTATTAAAAGCTGCATTTAGATCCTCCATCCTCGTCTGCCATGTTACAGCCCCATTATAATAACCTATAGGAAAATCCAGAGAGACCCCCATAGCAAATTTTCTTTTGGACTACAAACTGAACAGCTCTATTAAACCCAAATGTCAAAAACCTCAAAATCTTGTTTTGAAAACTGCACAAGTGAAGGCTAATATTAATTTATCATTCTTCTTTTTGATTGTAGAGATAAATTCCACTATCCTTCATCGCAAGTGTAGTCATTTTCCTAAAGAAACAGCCCTTCGTAAAAAGGATAACATATCATGGCAATTTTATTTCCGAGTTCACCTACAAATTGACATCATGGCTGAACAGCTCTATAAAGCTGGTATTTTTCAAGCAAGTTGCATAAAAGTACCAACATGATCACACGGAAAGTCGACATGCTGTTTCCGAAAGTAGCGTGTAGGGTCCATTGCATGGGAGACCACAGTTCAATCTCCATTCAAACGAGGAAGTCACATTTGTATAAACAATCACGAGCATGATAAGGAGGTTGAATTTTTATCCCTAACATTGCATTTTGTCTCTACAAATGGTTAGGGTTAGATTAGGGTTTTGTTTGATGGGTAGATTCAATAAAATAAACACATCTCTTCGCTGTTTTACACCCAGTTCAGCTGAAAACAATTAGTTTTACAACTGGCTTCCGGAGACCTCACCTGGATATAAATGGATTTCACACTTGTTTACATTCTCTGAAACACTTACCGCTTTAGCCTCTGTAGGCAGTGTTTTCAAATTCGGTCAACATAGACCGATTTGGCCTAAATAAATATTGGCACACACATGCCCATTTTTATGTGAAATCAGGCAAAAAAGTACACTACAAAAAGTGGTAACTTGCAATTGTTACTATAAGGAGCTATTTCTACATGACCTGACCCTTAAAATGAGAAATGTTCATTCAGTAATATGAAATAATATTTTTTTTTATTGAAATTAGTTAATTAGAAATGAACAATTAAAGCAATTTTTTGGTTAACATTTTTCAGTGTATTCATTCATGTTTTGTATACATACTCTATTGAATATACTAGTCTAGCAATTTCTCAGGAAGCAATGGTCGAAAGGTACTCAAAATACTATCAGGTATAAAAGAGTTAAAAATTTACCTAAAGTGAGACATCACTGAAGATAAAGCAAAACTTGGAATTTTGGATTGAAATTTAAATTATGAACTCAAGAAGTCACAAAATCAATGATTTGCTTTAGATTTACATACTCGCCAGATTCCGCTAAATGCTGCTTGCACTAAAGCTATATATTTGGTTATGATCATAATATCTGACAGTCTGCAAATTAAGATGAATATATCATCAAAAACTTTCATTTTCTATACAACACCCAAGTGATATACCTCACAGAGATGGCAGCAGTCAGCACAAGCCAAACACACGCACATACTTTGTTTACATGTTAAATATGTAAACAAATGCATATCAACACACACATGCCAACAAAGCTATCTCCTGTTCTCTGTTTTCAACCTGATTGTGCACAGAGCCTTTGACTTTCTTTCAGTGGAGCTCTTGTCTCTCAAATGAGAGTAAGTGAAGGAAACAGTCCTTAATTGCAGCAATGGAGACAGAAAGGAGACACCACATGTGGATACTGAGTACACACAGATTGACAATATGATAGATAGCCTAATCTCTCTCTCTCTCTCTCTCTCTCTCTCTCTCTCTCTCTCTCTCTCTCTCTCTGTCTCTCTCTCTCTCTCTCTCTCTCTCTCTCCTGTCTGCCAGTTCCACAGTTTCTCTCTTACTCCCCTGACCTGTTTTCTGGTTTCCTTTCATACAATTATTCACAAGCATTAAAACGAACAAACCAAAAAAAAAAAAAAACCTTATTCACTCTTATTACTGTGTAGTCAATCATTTATTACAATGTAATAACTACTTTTGAAAATAGTATAAGCCATTTACAGTATATGTTCTTGCAGAACATTTAAATAATGCATTTTAAAACATTATACCCCACGGACATCAAGTTAAAAAAGTGTAACTATCAAAACTGTGCCACAAGACACCCACATCTAGCTGTTTTTAAAGCTACAACACATTCTGTGTGAACAGCCCGTGAATGGTTATTTTTTCTCTCTCTCTATTTTTGGAAATAATAAAAGTAAATCCATTAATTTCACAGATATTTTAAATATTTTAATTTGTGCTGTAATTCTGATAGGTTGCAACTGTCTTTCTGACCCTAGGTCTCTGTTTTTCTGTGGGAGCTGGATGTTTTGAACAGTTGCATGGAGCTGGTGAGAGGCCATTTCAGTGTGATTGATATGACTGTTGTGCTCAACAGATTTTACTGAAGTAATGTGGGAGGATTAGAGGATTATGAGAATGTTCAGAGAACCTTATGGGCTTGTTAGAAGAACGTTCTACAGCAATATAGGATTGTTGGTGGAATGTAATGTGAGCGTTCATGCAGAGGTAGAATAATGTTGTGCTGGAAAGCAGGAGTTTTGGGTAATTGCCATAGCAGTGGTTCCCACACCTTTTGACCAATTCATTTCCATAACTTTTCCTAAGAATTTTTAATAATCATTATATTTACAATGTTTTTTTTTATTTTTATTTTTTTATGGAAATCAAGAAACTACAGACTGTAAACAAGACCTTCATAAAGAATATCACAATAAAATACATTAACAGAAGCAGTTAAAAAAAGAACAAAAACCCAAAAGCATAATCCATTATACTTTCAGCAGTAATTGTGGGCTTAAACATGTAGACCTGAGACGCATGTCCCATGAATGGTTGGGACTCAGGAAGATTTTAATGCTGCTGAAATGAGTCATGACTGAAATAAACAAGATGATTACACTGCCAGAGTCTATATACTTATTGTTTACTATTATGCCAGGCACTGTTTACTTAATTAACTGTTTACTTTGGGCCAGTGGTGGCTCAGCGGTAAAGGCTCTGGGTTACTGACTGAAAGGTTGGGGGTTTAAGCCCCAACACTGGCAAGATACCACTGTTGGGCCCTTGAGCAAGGCCCTTGACCCTATCTGCTCCAGTGGCGCTGTTTCATGGCTGATCCTGTGCTCTGACCCCAGCTTAGTTGGGATATGTGAAAACAAGTGCATTTCATTGGCTCTTTACCTGTACTCTGCACAATGACAATAAAGTTGAATCTTAATAGACCCTGTGTGTATTTCACATGCATTTATTAATGGGACACAGAGAGCATAAAATATGCAGCTTTTGTAGTAAAGATTGCAAGATGGCATTTGACCGGACACTTTTTAAATGACTATGGCAATTGCCCAGCTTTTTCATTGAACTGTGGCTGTATTTATTTTAGACACTATAATCTGTTTTAGAACAAGTAGCACTGGCTTATAAGGAACATAAATTAAATGATTGGCAAAAAAAAAACGACTTTGTAGTTTAAGGATTCTTTAGAAATATTTTTTCATGCTATGGTTTATCAGAATATAGCTTTTTTAATGACACTCTTTTGCATATGTGTATTGAGAAAATATAAATTTAAAAATTTTGGAAAATGAATGCCTTGTTTCAAACATTGTTTCACCTAATGGAATAATGGTAAAACACAATGCCCCTGATATGTAATCATGTCACTATTATGCCAAGCCATAGAATGAAGGAATTGAGTTGAGCAGAGTTCACAACTGCATTCACTGTATATTGCACATTCAAACCCATTGGAAGGAGACACAAGAGCATGGTGGATTATAAAGACATTCATTATGTTGCCCTCTGCTCTCTCACAATCATCAATGTGCTGTCGATTGTTGAGGTACACTACACAGTGCCTCTGGGGAAGCAGGGCAGCCCCTGTTCAATCATCCTCTTAAATGTGTCAGTGCCTTAAGAGCATCACCTGGAACAACAAGAACCAAGATGATGAAGGCAGCCTTCTCTCTGCATTAAAAACCCTAATAAGTTGACTCTACTTAAATGATTGAGTAAACAAATTTCCTCAATCGAATTGAGTAATGGCATCTGCAAAACTTGTGTAATTAAGTTAACTTAACTTGGAGTTCATATATAATTAACTTAACTATTTAAGTTAAGGTAACTAAATACAAGTAGACTTAACTCAAATTTGATATTTAAATGTTGTTGTTTCAACTCAAATTTTTCACAGATGAAATAATGAAGATTATAACTAATTCTATGCCAATCATCAAATATGCTTATTGCTTCACAGAAATGAATATATGATTATACTTCAGTTGCACATGTAAGGAGAACTGATATAGTATTAATAAGGTCTAGGTTGACCAAAGGGGGCAGAGATCACAATAATATGACAACACAAGAAATCAATATTTGCATAAAAACAACATTAACAATCATACAAAAGAGATAAAACCTCTATGAATTCAACCTATACAAGCAAGAACTATTTAAATGCCCCTACATCTTCGTTTTCACCAAGGAAACATATTTACATTGTCGGTATTACCCATAGCCTCAATTCTGTACTTAAAATATATATTTTTTGTTATTTAAACTTAAAATCTTAAGTCTAAGGATTTTTAAAACAAAATGAATTCAAGGAACTTAGATATTTGAGTTTTAAGCCAAAAACTTGACATTTCAAGTAATGTGTAATTAAGACAACTTGATTTTACCAGTAATGACAACATTATGGTTTACAGTGTGGTTGCATGTTATGTACTATGTAAATCGGGTGAGGTGGACACACAGGAAAGTGATCAAGGGTGTTTTTGTCATGTGGAAAATTATGTGTTTAATATTTCTGATTGTTATATTTCAGCCCAGTAACATGTTCTCATATTCATCTTATAAATGTTTTAACATACTGTATGCATGTGCAGATTGTTGATAAATCATCTTTCTCAGTAAGCATACAGTTATTTAAGAAATAAACAGTACATCACCTTCACCATTATGCAACAAATATTTAATTGGAGGAATGTAGTCATCCACAGAACAGTGAGACCCACACTCACATGAATACACACATTCACACATTCACACTCACAGTATGTACAGCAGGATCTGTCATTTTCTATGCAACAACCAAGTGATGGCAGCAGTCAGTACATGCACATAAATTAATCTCCCTAAATGAGTTTTGATGGTGCTGAGAAAAGACAGGAGGTGTGAGGGAGAGAGAAAGAGAGAGTGTGTGTAGTTTTCCTGATAAAAATCAGATGTGAGTTCTTGACAGGTTTTTCTACTTCATTAGAGCCTTTGGGTTGTTTGAACGGCGGCTAATGCAGACAATGTAAACTCAATTATTAACTGTAGGTTTAGACGCTCTAAACATAAAGAGATAGAGAAAGAGATAAGCCATGTTAAGATCCACAGTTTGGCTGCTATTTAGCTTAGTTTTTATTGTAGTACATTAACTGCATGGACAGTCCCCTTGTAGCAAACTAAGATTAAGTATTTTGCTCAAGAGCACAATGGTGATTGCAATTACTGTAATTCTCCAGCAGGGATATTTTCATAAAAGCAAGCTGAAAATTACTGATTTAAAGTAATTTTCATGAACTGAATAAATAAATAAATAAATGAAAACCAGCCAAAAACTTAAACTAAAAAGAGTTTAAATAAAACCAAATAGTTCCATCAAGACTTTTATGGCTTTGGTTCTGTGTTGTTGTCATGGAAATAAGCATGCTGTAATTGGCAATCACAGAGCACCAGATGCATTGAGCTGTTAAATTGTTTCTCATGGTTGTGATTTCTGTAGACATACATTTCAAAACATTTAAAAGTCTTTAAAGTAGTATATAGTTAAAATACATTTGGAATTTACCAAATGTAGCTTTAGTGTCTCCATTGCATTGTTTTGATGGCTTTTACATTTACATTTATTCATTTGGCAGACGCTTTTATCCAAAGCGACTTACAAAAGAGGAAAACATAAGCGAATCATCTTAAGGAGGCAGTGGTACGAAAAGTGCCATATTACAAAGTTTCACTATCATCAGAATAGTATACAAAACAGACTTAAGTGCAACAAGAAATATATATATATATATATATATATATATATATATATATATATATATATATATATATATATATATTATTTTTTAGTGACCGGTTAAGTGCTTTTGGAAAAGATGTGTTTTTAGCCTTTTGAAGATAGAGAGTGAGTTAGCTTCCCGGATGGAGTTGGAAAGGTCATTCCACCACCGTGGTATGATGAAACTGAAAGTCCGGGAAAGTGTTTTGGTGCCTCTTTGTTTTGGTACGACAAGGCAACGTTCCTCAGCCGACCGCAGGCTTCTGGTGGGAACGTAGCTCTGCATAAATATTTTTAGGTATGCTGGAGCAGACCCAGTGACTGTTTTGTAAGCCAGCATCAGGGCCTTGAATTTAGTACATGCATGAACCGGAAGCCAGTGGAGAGAGACAAAGAGTGGTGTAACGTGCTCTCTTAGGTTCATTAAAGACCAGACATGCTGCTGCATTCTGGATCATTTGGAGAGGTCTAATAGCACATGCAGAAAGGCCTGCAATGAGAGCGTTACAGTAGTCCAGTCTAGTTATGACAAGTGACTGAACGAGCAGTTGTGTGGCATGTACAGAGAGGAAGGGTCTTATCTTCCTGATATTGTAGAGTGTAAATCTACATGATCTTGCAGTCTTTGAAATGTGGTCTGTAAAATTTAGCTCATCATCAATGGTTACCCCTAGATTTCTGACCGTTTTGGAAGGTGAAACTGTAGATGGAACTAGCTGCACGGTGATGTTGTGTTCAACAGCAAGGTTGGCTGGAAAGACAAGGAGTTCGGTCTTGACTGGGTTGAGTTGAAGGTGGTGTTCCTTCATCCAGGCAGAGATGTCTGCCAGACCAGCAGCGATTCGAGCGGTCACCGTGGTGTCGTTGGGCTGGAAAGACAAGTAGAGTTGCGTGTCATCAGCGTAGCAGTGGTAAGAGAAACCATGTGATAGGATGATGGGTCCCAGTAATGTTGTGTATATGGAGAAGAGAAGTGGCCCAAGCACTGATCCCTGAGGTACCCCAGTAAGTAACTGATGTGGCTTGGATACCTCCCCTCTCCAGGCTACCTCAAAGGACCTTTCTGAGAGATAAGAGTTGAACCAGTCAAACACAGTTCCAGTGATGCCCAGTTTAAAGAGGGTAGAGAGTAGGATCTGATGGTTGACTGTGTCACAGGCAGCAGAAAGGTCCAGCAGAATCAGAACGAATGATCTGGATTCAGCTTTTGCCTGTCTCAGCGACTCAGTGACAGACAGCAAGGCAGTCTCAGTGGAGTGTCCACTTTTGAAGCCTGACTGATTGTCATCCAGCAGTTTGTTCTGTGAGAGATAGGCGGAGATCTGATTGAAAACTGCTCTTTCAAGTGTTTTTGCCATGAATGGGATGAGAGAGACTGGTCTGTAGTGTTATATCTGTGTGGGATTAAGTGCAGGTTTTTTCAGCAGTGGGGTTACTCGAGTCTGCTTAAATGTAGTGAGAAAAGTGCCTGCAAGAAGGGGTGTTAATTATGTGTGTAAGTGTCGGTAGGATGGACGTAGAGATGGCCTGGAGAAGGTGTGATGGAATGGGGTCAAGGGAACAGGTTGTGGGGTGGTTGGAGAGGAGGAGTTTAGAGACCTCAGTGTCAGTTAAAGGAGAGAACATAGAGAAAGAAGAGTTGCATACAGGAGCCAGGTGTTTGACAGGGTGTGGTGCAGTGAATGTATTGCTGATGGCTGTAACCTTATTAGTAAAAAATGTGGCGAAGATATCTGCTGTCACTGAGGTGTCAGGTGGTGGAGGGGGAGGGCAGAGAAGTGTGTTGAATGGTCTAAACAAGCTACGAGTGTCTGTGGTGCTGTTGATCTTGGTCTGGTAATATGAAGTTTTTGCAGTTTTAACATTATCTGAAAAAGTTGCAAGCAGAAGCTGATATTTACCTAGATTAGCTGGATATTTAGATTTCCGCCATCTCCTCTCAGCTGCCCTGAGATCAGTCCGATGTTCACGAAGGACGTCAGACAGCCAGGGGCTGGGTGGTGTAGTACGTGGTGGTCTAGAGGAGAGAGGACAGATGTTGCCTAGACAGGTTGTTAAAGTAGAGCTAAGTGTGTCTGTGGCAGTGGTTACATCAAGCATGGAAAATACATTTATTGTGGGAAGAGAGGCAGAGACATCAGTGGAAAGGCGAGAGGGTGAGAGGGAACGGAGGTTGCGGCGAAAGGAAACCAAAGGTGGAGTCAGTTTTACAATGGATGGGAGAATCATGTTGAATTGAACAAAGATGTGATCAGAGACATGTAAAGGTGTGACAAGAATATTTGAGGAGGGACAATTATGTGTAAAAATGAGGTACAGCTGGTTGCCCGACCTGTGAGTTGCTGTGGTGTGTAGTCTTTCCAAGTCAAATGAGGCCAGAAGAGTATGCAGTTCAATGGCATGGGGCTTGTCTTGGTATATGTTGAAACCTCTGGCAAGGAGGACAGCAGGACATCCAACTCCTCAAGAAAGCTTGTCAGCTGACCTGGGGGGCGATAGATGACAACAACATGTAATTTTGTGGGTTGCATTGTAGTAATGGCATGGAATTCAAAGGATGTATTATTACATAGTGAAGCCTGTGGTGAAAAAGTCCAGTTATTATGAATGAGCAAACCTGTTCCCCCACCCCTACTAGTATGTCGAGGGGTGTGGGAGAAGGAGAAGTTGTTGGAGAGAGCAGCAGGTGTTGCTGTATCCTGAGGATGTATCCATGTCTCTGTCAGTGCCAGGATGCTGAGAATGGACTGTGTGGCGAAAGCTGGAATGAAGGCAGCCTTGTTCACAGCAGACTGGCAGTTCCAGAGTCCCACTGAGAACGAGAGTGGAGCAGGTGTTGAAGTGCAAAGCGGTCGTAGGTTGTGTGGGTTGCGTTTTGTCTTGCATCTGTATCTTGTGAACGGTCTACAACGGATAACAGGGATGTGCTTGAAGGCATGTGTTATTAGTGAACTAGACATGTTAGTATGTATGTATAAGTAAAATAATAAAAGAGATAAAAATAAAAAATACTTAAGTGCTTTGGTGAGTGGAGCCTTGTCCGTGTCCTTGCTCGGTGGACTCGCAAAGGTAGACTCGCTGGTCTTTACCCAAGTAGGTCTTCACACGAGGAGGGCTTGACACGAGGGCCACCACTTCCGCTGCCGCTTCCGCGTCAGGATTATGTCCAATAAATACACACTTTCACGAGCCGTTCAGTGAAAAAAGCGGCCACGCCTTAATGCTACTTAGCACAACAAAGCTAGTCACGTGGTCACCCGAAACCGAAACTGAGGGTTGCGCAGGAACAAACGCAACTTCTGTACAGCGCAAATAAATTATGCTGCACTTTAGCAATAAATAATACTCTAAAACAAGTGAAGCATTGTTTGCAGACACTAAAACGACGATAGTTTTACACACACTGGATAACCAACCCAAAATCTAACAGCAAATCCTACGGGACAAGTCTAAACAAATCTAGCAGTGAATACTACGGGACAAGTCTAAACAAATCTAGCAACAAATACTATGTGACAGGTCAAAACAAATCTAGCAGTGAATACTACGGGTCAAGTCTAAACAAATCTAGCAACGAATACTACGTGACAGGTCAAAACAAATCTAGCAGTGAATACTATGGGACAAGTCTAAACAAATCTATCAGCGAATACTATGGGACAAGTCAACACAAATATAGTGCACACACCGAACACACGTTTAAGCGACCCGCGTTCAAGACAGTAAACAAACAGCACCTGATCTAGCAATGAATACCACTCTAACAACGTTAAAAACAATTAAATAAACACACTTACAACTGCAGACGCCTGTCGATAGATTGCTTCTCCTGACAGAAGAGGCTTTGAATTTAAAAGTATCAGCTTGCTTTAGCTGTATTGTAAATAATTTCAGTCACTGTTGTATTAATTTCTCAGCTGATTCTTTAACTATGGCCACATCCACACTAATCTGTTTAAGCTTGATATCTCCATTTTCAGTTTCCTAATGTCATCATTTTACAAAATATGTGGTTCCCCTTCTGTCACTCACTTGACATTGTGTCGAATGAAGTGACACAAGGGGTCTTCCAGGGACGCCAAAGTCTTTGAGTTCCCACTCATAAAAGAGCAATACACAGCAGGCGTTGAACTTCCTTTTCAGGACGCATCTTTTTAAAGATGTCTTTCCGCCTCTGTGTTGTTCCTGGATGCAGTTGATTTCTCTCCACTTCTGACAGTCATAAAAGCTGCCTCGCGTCCCTGGGCTGTGATCACACGCAGGCAGCGTTTTATGAATGGTTCATGCTCTCAGTGCGAGAACATAGCCATGGCAATATTGCTGTCGCTGCTTTCTTTTCTCACGAGAGAAAGCCACTTCAGCTGCCCCCCGCATTGTTCCTTCTTCCCACGGGATTGAGGACAACCTGGCTGGCGATGAAGGCGATTTGGGGATGACGACGGCTCGGTTTCACCGGGTAAATCCCCACAAAAAACCCGCCCCCCGGCATGCTTGCGTCCGAGCTCGGGATGAGTGCGGCTCACCTCGCGGCCAGCCGGTATTCTCCCTTAAGCCCCCAGAATTGGATGACAATATCACCGCTGCAACGGAGAGCATCACAGCGGGGTCTGATGCTGACGCTCAGATGTCCGCTATGCTTTCCCGGGCCGCCATGAGCCCTCGGGTCAGGGCACCGCTCATAGCCACGCCCCCCCATGATGAGTTGACGCAGTCGTGGAGGGCACCTTTCACTGCCCGGATCTGACCCCTCCGCTCGTCCTGGACGAGGAACAGGTCATTCTGGTGGCCCATTTCTCGGATCTTACGCTCCTCACGTCAGCACCTCCCTGGAAAATTCCCCTGAGGAAGGACGGGGCACCCTCTGGCACCCGCACCCAGACCTCTGGAACTCCACGTCTGGCCCCTGGACGGGATGCAGAAGATCTAGTGGATCTACCACCTGTAGTCGTAGACAAGATATACCATGCCAGACCTCCCTCCACCAGGCAACTTTACACCCTAAAATTGGTGTTCTTCTCGAGCCGAAGACCCACAGAGGTACGCAGTTCAGTCAGTGCTGTCATTTCTGCAGGAGAGGCTGGAGGGGAGGCTGTCCCCCTCCACCTTGAAGGTGTATGTAGCTGCTATCGCAGCCCACCTCGACGCAGTAGATGGCAAGTCCCTAGGTAAGCACGACTTGATTATCAGTTTCCTGAAAGGCACCCGGAGACTGAACCCTCCCCGGCCTAGTCTGTTCCCCTCGTGGGATCTCTCTGTGGTCCTCTCGGGCCTTCAGAGATGAAGGCCCTCTCCCTGAAGATGGCCCTCCTGATCACGTTAGCATCCATTAAGAGGGATGGGGGGCTGCATGCGTCAGCGACACCTGCCTGGAGTTCGGTCCGGCACATTCTCATATTATCCTGAGGCCGCGACCGGGGTATATGCCCAAGGTCGGGCTCCACGGGCTTAGTTCCCTTTTCAGGCAAACTCCCCATGAGGTATTTCCCGCGGTCGGCAGACCTGCATTTCCCTTGGGCAGCCCTACTGCCCCAGTTGCCGTGCTTGTAGAGTCCCCCTCATTAGGCTGGACCTACCACCTTGCCATTTCCCACGTACGGCTTCACAACCCTCATGGTGTATTTGCCACATGTTACCTCCCCCTAGACTGGGCAGGATGTGGCCTCCCCAGGGTCTTTTCCCCCTGAAAGAATAGGAACGGGAAAGCCTTCCCCGATGCATTTCATAGTGTTAAGATAGCCCCAGTCGCTTCATGTCCTATGTGAGAGGCATAGTGATAGAAAAGGCGTGGCTGCCAGGCTTGCTCCCATGCTAGTCATGTAGCGCCTGTTCCCCCCCTCAGGGGTGCGGAGAACCTAAGGTCTGTATGTTACACCTCTTTTGGGGCATTGGGAAGGGCTACGTGCAGCCGACACAGTTGCCTCTAGCAAGCAGTAGCCTGCTTGCACCTGTCTCGGCAGTTCACGTAACACGGTCAGTGCGTGGCGTTTTTATATGGGACCCCTTGTGTCACTTCATTCGACACAACGTCGAGTGAGTGACAGAAGGGGAATGTCATCCCCTTCCCCTTATAACCTGAGGGAAGGATCGAGTCATTGTGTCCCTCCTGCCACAGCACTAGACCTACTGCTGTAAACGACCTAACCTTATTTTCGGCTCCTCAGTGCAAAATCGTGACTGGCTCTCGCTGCCCCGCTTCCCTTTATACCCGTATGTCGCAGCATACGGGTGGGGCATGCAAATTCTGTCTGCCAACCTGCATCCCAGGAAGTTGGAGTCACTTCATTCGACACAATGTCTCGTTTCTTCCCTCGGGGAAGGGAGGTTACAACAGTAACCATGACGTTATAGAGAGCATGTTTTGTGGAGGAAAATGCTGTTCTAGTGCAGATGAAAGGCGTAAACATAGCAAAATCAACATGTTTTCAAACGAAAATGGATTATTGTGGATGTGGCCTATTATTTAACTACTATAATTACTTAAATGTAATTACTAAAACTAACAGTAAAATAAAAAATAAAAATATATATAGTTATATAAACTATAACTCACAAAATAATTTCTGAAACAAACTAAAAATAAACTAAAATTAATTAATTTGTTAAATTAATTAATTTGTTAATTAATTTAACAAAGTGTTAAATTATAATGCTCACCATTTCATGGATCATCATAAATTTAGTTTGAACTTATAACCTCTGTTGAGGTACATTCCACAACTCTGGTCCAAAAATACTCTGGCCTGATACCTGAAACAGAATTAATGTTTTTAAGAGCTCAGCAGTGATTGCACTGCTGTGAAGTGGAGGAACAGGAGGGGGTACAACTGTAATTAAACAGCTCGCTGGATGGGGATGGTTCATCTTGCTTGACTACCAACATGGTAATTTATCCTGAACCAAATTCTCGGCAAGTCAAATAAACTGCTCTCTTGGTCATGATAATGTGTGTGTGTGCGTGTGGTTTCTATATGGAGAAAGCGGGAGAGCGAACACAATTTTATGTTTATTACCTGGCAGAGGTGTGATATAGTTTCCTGATGGAAGAAGCATTTTTTGTGGATAAAACTGACTTGCTGCTTCTCTCCAAAGGGGGATGTGTGATCTCCTCCTGTAACGCTGCAAGGTGAATTTAATTTGTCAAAAGGTTTACCAACATTTAACCAAAGTTATTACAGCCCTGTCATCAAATAGGCAACAGAGTAATGACAAGTAAACAAATACACCAACCGAGGTAAGAGAGATTAAATATTTTTAAATTAAGATTTTTTTAAAGATATTAATCTAGAATCACTGCTATTTGATACAGTCTTTAATAACATCTTTAATAACACTTTTTATACCTTTATAGCTAACATCCTGTTATTAAAGGGACATCACCCCTGTGGCTTTTCGGAACTCTGCTGACCCTGCTGACTTTGTCATTTCCTGCATGTTAAATAAATTATCTCCACCCACATACTCTCCATACTGTGGTGTTAAGGTTCCAGCATGATGTCAATGGGTGAGTCATGGCATAACCTTTAGTGATGAGAAGATCAGATAATTTTACTGACTTGGATCTTTGAGTCTCATTCAGCAAAATGAACAAATCTTTATTCAAGTCATTTCGTTCATTTGAGCAGAATTCAATTAAAATAGCCAACAATTATAAAAAAAATTATAATGCAGTCAAGGACAAATTATGAAAAACAGAACATCTAGGTTAAGGATGTAACTTCCATTCCCTGATGGAGGGAACGAGACGTTGTGTCGGAGAAGCGACACTAGGGGTCTCTCTTGAGCGCCGAATATGCCTCTGATCTATGAAAAAAGGCCAATGAGAAGTTGGCAGATAGTATTTGCATACCCCGCCCCCAGACATACGGGTATAAAGGTGAGGAAATACTATGAATTCATTCAGGATTTTCCTGAGGAGCCGGAAATGGTCCATCCACTAAAGTGGCTCAGCTCAGCAATGTGGCCGGGAGGACACAACGTCTCTTTCCCTCCATCAGGGAACGGAGGTTACATCCGTAACCTAGTCGTTCCCCTTCTGTCGTTCTCTCGACGTTGTGTTGGAGCAGCGACACTAGGGGTCCAATTTAAATCATGCCATGCGATGAGCAGTGTACGTGTTCTGCTGAGGCAGGAGCGGGCAGATATTTTACGTGCACAGGCAACCAGCTGTGTCAGAATGCACATACCCTTCCCCAATGCCCCAAAAAAGTTGTCTGAATCCTTCCGGTTACCCTAGACAGGGGAACAAGGCGACGCTTGCCAACCTGGGAACCGGCCGAGCCTGGCTGGGCCTCTTTTCACTCTATCTTTCTCGCATAGAGCAATAAACGGCCAGGGCCCTTACATGCATCAAGGGAAGGGGGTCTTACCCAGTTTCCTATTCTTTCAGGGGGAAAAGACCCTGCGGAGACACACCAGCCCGGAAAGGGAGGTAAGTGGGGTGAATACGTCACATGGGTTTTTAGGCGACATGTGGAAAGTGGCGCGGTGGTAGATCTAGCCTCAAGGAGGGAGGAGTTGCTACAACACGGCAACCGGAGGGCAGCCGGGGACTGCCTAAGGAAAACACGGGTCCACTTTTGTAAGGGGACTGTACCGCGGATAATACACACAGGGGAAGTCCGCTTAGGAGTCCTTAACCTGAGGAGCACCTATTCCAGTACAGAGTAGATTAAGTACCCGCAGTGGATTGGGTCGGCGAATTCCTCTGCTGAACTGCGGACCCACAAGGGCTAGGGAGGAATCATCCAGGGATCCCAGGAGTGGGATCTCCTGGGAGAAAAAGCGCACAATTTTACCTCAACCGAGGGAAAGTGTGCTATATGCAAGCGATTCACCGATTCAGGCATCCTCTGAACTTGTCGGAACCGGCTGGCCGGGGAAGAGTCATGGGGCTGAAGGTGGGGGGTCCGCGTCCAGCATGCCAGGACTGTTGAGGTGTGGCGGCAGAGTGCCGTGAGAACGGCATTTGCGGGCCAGGTGACCCAGAGACAAAGGAAATAGCTCTATTATTGAGAATTTGGGTACCGCAGCCCCGTCTGGGGGTGGGCGGCAACTGAAATTAATTCAACAAAAGATTCTCCTCCCAGCCCTCGGAGACGGAGTGGACGGAGTGGTCTTACCATCTCCGGAGCTAACATCTCGGGCTCTGGGTCGAACGTCTCAGGAGCGTCTGGGAGCCTTCCGGGTCCTCGAGGGGTCCGTGAGACGGCGGGCGTCTGCTTCCTGCTGATTTTTTTATTTGGGATCTTACTCAATTTGGACTCTTTTAGCTTCTACATATGGCTGGGCCACCACAGTAAAGAAAGACTAAGAGTATATCACATTCAATATATCGATTTTTAAAAACTATCGGCCAAAAAAGTCAGAAACACCTTTGTTCTTGGCAAAATGCAATAACAGCCAATCTCTAATTGACAGTCCCATCAACTGGCCAGAAAATCACTCACACTGGCCATGGGGTATCCTTATTGTTGAACCCTGCTCTACTTTTTATAGAATACTTCTTATATTTTAAGCTGTCCTACGTTAAATAAGGTTTAATATGCTGCCCCTCAGTTCACTCCACAATTTATACAATCCATAAAAAACAGGATTCCACCTTTTTCTGAGCCATCAGCTTCCTCTAAGCATCCAGGCAGAGAGAAAGAAAGAGAGAAAGACAGAGAGAGGTTTATGAGGAAAGATAAAGGGTTATTGGATAGGGGAGGGGTTTTATTGTTTCACCTTCTAGTGAATCAATCACTCTGAAATGCAGGCTGGTGGGTTATTTATTTATGTGTTCAATAGTTTTAAATAATGCATGTTTGTACAGCTGTAGAAACAGAAAGAAGCCCAGCAACAATGCAAGAATATGTAATTAACACTGTTCACCAGACCTATCCTACTAGTTATTAGTTTTTAAATCCATAAGCACACACACTTTTATCTCTCCCTTAATCAATCAGGTTACTATGCACACAACAAAACAGAGAGAAAGAGAGCAATAGAGGGCAGAACGTGAGAGAGATGAATAGAAAATGGGCATAATTCTCTACTGTAAAAGGCAGGGGCAGATCTAGAAATTTCTTCATGGGATGGTAAGAGGGTGGCATGCAGACTATAAGGGGTGGCAACACCAAAATAAGCACCCATGTATAGTTTTTATATATTAAGGTACCAAGCTTCATTGCAACAAGTACTAGATCATTAATTGGAGTCACTATCAAATTATAAATATCCATGAATTTGCAATACAACTGCATTTCCACAGGAACCACACATATAGTAGTAACCATTTTGCTACTGATTTGCCAACATAAAAATATCCAGAGTACCAAGATTTTGTCTATTAACACATCAACAAATTCAAAATGTTCCTAAGCATGACATAAAATGGCAATCTTGAATAAACTTCACCACATTATGCAGGCCAAAATTTTTAATTTTGTTACCCGTGGATGGAGCGTGCATGCATACCCAATGTTATAATGCTAAAAAAAATCCTTTAGACCTATCAACATTGTAACAGCTGGAATAAGCCATTTGATATGGAACATTAACACAAAGTTGGTTCTAAATAAAAATAAAATCTATTAAATAACCTATTTTGAAAACCAGTAATTTTTAATGACCAATTCAAGAATTCAAATAGATATTTCATATAATATGGCAATTTCATCTCTACATCTGCCGCTATCAGTCTTTGGATTTTGTTGAACAAATTTTAGATGAACACATAGATCAGCAATTCTATCAAGAACATGACTGATTGGTCTAGTCCAGTGGCTAATTTTTGCATCTAGTTTTTTGAGGTTCTGGTTTGTAATTCACCCAAAAATAACTTTTTATAGTGATAAACCAAGATTGCATCTGTACGTCAGTGGATGAGTGTTACAATTTAAAAATACAATACAATAAAAAATGCGGGGAGACGAGAGTAGCAGAAATACAGACACATTCTGTAGCTGGAATCTGCACAAGAGCATTGATGACCAAGATGGCACAGCTCACGAACACCCGTCTCCATCACACAATACAGACATAGGAAATAAACGCACTGTGTGCCGGTGCTCCCCATTAACAATCAGCTCACCTGGTTTCTCCATACCCGAGAGTGATTAAGAGAGAGGGAGATAAAGACTAAACACATACTCTACATAGACACAAACAATACACCCGAGAAGGCCATCACAATGGGGGACATATTTTTCTTTTCAATTTCCCGGAAAAGAGCATGAGCTGCAGAAAAAACTGCTGACACTAAACAACACTTATTCACAGATCAGATTAAATAAAATCTCTTACACAAGAACTGGAGATATTCTTGAGTAAGAATTTTATACAGGATTACACACATACTTGACGAAAGCTATTTCAGAGAGTGCTGAAGACATGTCTCAACTGATGGCAATAAATCAAATAATCATTCAGTGATGACACGTCTAAAAAAATAGAGAAATTTATCTCTTACCTCTTTTTTCTCCAAGTATTTGTCCATATTGTCATTTTGTTGTTGTGGTTATGGTAATAAGCTCAAAAAGCACATGCGCTGCAGCAGCAAGTATGTGATGGCTGCTACTGTAAACCATCACGCCATTGGCCGCTTCTTTAACCTATCACGTAATTGATCACTGATATACTTTCATGTGATTGGCTGCTGCTGTAATCAATCACATGATCAGTCTATGTAGTCATTTGTTTGTCCTGTGAGAGTTGAAGCAGTTCAAAATGAATAAACCCTAACACGATGTTAGGTGGCAGATGGGGTGGCCACCTAACATCGTTTTCTTAGGGTGGCATTTGCCACCGTTTGCCACCCCAGTAGATCCTCCCCTTGTAAAAGGTGTTAAAAGGCAAATTTTGGAAACATAAAACATGAGGGGATAAATAAGCATGAAGAGAGGCTGTGAGAAGAGAGGGAGAGAGGAAAAGTACAAAATAGACAAGAGGAGGAGAGCTGTAATTTGGCCGTTGGCCTTCATTAAAGGCTGATGTGGCAGAGACAGCTGGAGAGAACAGCACCATCTGGAATTTTGAGAGAGAGAGAGAGAGCGAGATTATGACAGACAGCGAGTGATCAGACCATCTGTAAAATTGTGCAATTTTACTATTGCTCATCCTTATTATTTTTATTATTCATATTATTTGAAACTTAATTTTAGTTTTTAAAAGTTAACTATTTTTTTTTCTTCCTTTATTGATTGCATTGCACATTTGTCTTTTTCTTTTCTTAATTTGTTTGTTGTTTTGTGCTATTTTGTGCACATGCAGTTAAGCCAATTTTGTCCCACCCAATTCCAATTTATGATCTAATGTGTCAAATTCTGGACATGTTGAATTCTGGGGCCTTTGATTACTACTCTAATGTTTAAGAATCAGACACGACTGTAGTTCCAGCTATGGCCACTGGAAAAATAACACCTCCTTAAAACTTCAACATAAATGCCCACTGTTATGATTTGTTAACATTGTGTAGCTCCTCAAATACAGCCATAGTTGAAACTCAATCGGAAAATAAAGAAAAAGCTCCACAACATCATAAAACTAAATTTCTGGGTATACACATAACGCACATCCAACACATTGCATTCAAATATATAAAACTGTTCATTCATGCACATCAGCACCGTAACAAATCAAACAGTCATGACATTTGAAATATTAATGAATGAAACTGTGTAATGAGTGAGAACAAACAGACACAAGAACAGAGGAAACATTTATAGGATTTATTAACAACAAATTTGAGCAGTCACTGTGGATGTGAAGGATCCCGGCACTGGCTGCAGCTGTGGGAAAAGATGACAGAAAGCGTGCATGCTTTGGCCGTGCCCGGGGGCATTCTGTGAAGAGTGTTTTCGTAGGATGATGTGGAAGTCAGGAAAAAGTTCGTAGAATCCTCAGTTGAAGCTTAGTGAGATGAAGAACTACACCCAGCTGAGATGGGCGATCTTAATCCTGACACGTCAAGATATCAAAGAAATTTGTATTACTCATGAATTACCCCTTTAAAACAAAAGAGAAGATAAAAAGAAAAAAAGAGAACGAGAGCACAATTGTCTATGAATTCGCAAAGCAGACACCAATACAACCTTTGTGTAACCCAGACACACACGCACACAAGATGAAACAGTCACAATGTCGGATGAAAACTGCTTTATTTGCAAAAAGCAGGCAACAGTACAAAAAAGGGCAAGTCAAGTGAAGAATGGTCAAGGGGGAAGCGTAGGGTCAAAAGCCGGGGAATCAAAGAGAGTAAAGGGGGCAAATCCGGGAGAGTAGTCGAGGGGAGCGAGGGTCAAAGCCGGGGTAAACAGGATGTATACAAGATGGGACTAGAGGGAGCAAAAGACAGGGGAACAATAGGAATAGGGGGCTGGCAAGCTAAGAGGGAATCAAAGAGGAGTCAAAACTAGGCGAGACTAGCGAGGGGCAAAACACGGGAATCTAAATACAATAACCAACCCCAAACAAACGAAAGGATAGTGAGTTATATAGGGGCGAGTGCAGGTGTGAACAATGAAGGTGACGAGACGAGTGCAGATGAAACTAATGTGTGGGGATTGGAAGTGCGTGAGTGCAGGTGGTCATAATGTTCAGGCTGATTGAGGCGAGTGCGCCAGAGGGAGGAGATAGTTTACGAGCAAGAGAGCTAGGGGAAGCATAGTGGGCGTGAGGGCTCGAGCGAGCAATGTGAGCGTCAGAACTCGAAGGGGGCGGAACGAGTGAGTAAGCACGAGGGAGTGCGCGTGTGTGAGAAGGGAGATAGTGTGCGTGTGTGAGGAAGCTCGAAGGGGCGGAGCGAGGGAGCGGGGTTCGTGACACTTTGCGACATCCTTCATAATAGATAGACGCAGTAATATTAAGCTATAATAACATAATAAAAAACATGCTATTTGTGTGATTGGAAACACTATGGTCCATGAAACCATTAGACCACTGTAGTCCATCAGTCTATAATGTACAATGACCCCCAGAGCACAGAATTCCTCATTATGTCAACGATAAGCATTATACTCTTCATAAAACCAAAGCTTAGCCTCATTGTGACATCATCAATAAAGACCTTTAAGTCTTTATGATGCCTTAAATGAGAGCAATGATTATTATTTGCTCAGCCTCAAGTGATTATTAATCATTGAAGAGTGTCAGCCTTTAGTGTTGGCCACAGCCCTGACCCACCTACTTACATCCTGGACGTTCCATTAAAACACCATTTGCAGATCTGATTTGCAGATCAGTGTCAAAGGCCAAGACACACATACCCTTGTATAAAGAGTGATGACCGATGAATAGATGCTCTCAGTATGGAGGGAATTGTGCAGGTCAAGAGCCATAAATCCAGGCAGTGTGGACTCTGTGTGTCTTCCTCTAAGGGCTTGTCTCACTTTAAAGATTATTCCTTCAGCCCTTGCCCACTGTGACATATTGCCCTACCCACCGCCGTTGACTTTGACAAATATCAGATCTGCTCTCAGACACAGTCTAGACAAGCAGATACAAACACATGTGGACTCTCTCTCTCTCGCTCTCTCTCTTGCCCTGCCTCCCTTCATGTCCATTACAGAACGGTTGTGTTCATTTGTAATCTTGACATCACCTATGCTGCAACCCTTCATGTTCAGGCCCTCTCCCTTCTGCTTCAAGGCTAAAGTCTTTATGAATATAAAGTTGTTTACAAACCAACATTGTGTGGATTGAGCATGGTCTCATTTACAAACCCTGGCAGAAATAATCTATTTTGGTCTGTGAGTGTGTATGTGAGTTCCCCGAAGGAGATGGATGTATTTGAATTATTTGAATCTTGGTATGGTTAGGTCTAGATTACATTGCGAGTATTTGCGCGTGTGTCTGTTTGTGACAGAGTAAGTGTATCTGGCTTTAGCGAGTAAAGTCTGTTTGTACTAAATCAGTTTTGTCACTTGAGTTATGGACCCAAAAATGAACATTCTACCATCATTTACTCACCTTATGTTATTTCAAACCTGTATGACTTTCTGCTCTCTGTGGAACTCAAAAGATGTTAGGCAGAATATTAGCCTCACTTTGATTGCATTTTAATTGTCCCCAAACAATGAAAGTGAATGGTGGCCGAGACTAACATTCTGCTTGACATCTTCATCTGTGTTCTACGGAAGAATGAATGTCAGACAGAATGATGACAGAATTTTCATTTTGGAAGAACTATCCCTTTCAATAAGGGGGAGAGTGTCCAAACTGACCACTGCGCATAGTGTGTTGTACTTGTGAAATCATTGTCATTTTATGTGAAATATTAGAGAGTGAGAGAGTGATGTCTCGTTCCCCAAGGACTATTCCTCCCATTGCTCACTGTCACATTCATTCACTCCCTGCCTGCCCAATACCCACTTCACTCTATTATTGAAATGTCACACACACAAACATTGTTCAAATGTGTCCTTCAACACAAAAAACATCACAGCTTCAAACTGCCACACAGAGCAGATGAGACCCAGAGTATTCTGTATTCTCCACATGACATTATGTGTATGCATAACGTTTCAATATACCTCCTATTTAAAAGATAACCACTGTATTAAAAGAGCAGCATGTGAATGCGTGCATAGCATGTACATAAACGTGGCTGTGTACGGTGGAGGGAGGTAATTTGTTACAGGCAGAATTAAGCTGTACATGGTTCACAGTGAATATCACATGCAGCTTCAGCTTCCCTGCCTTTGAAATGCAAACACTATCACCTTAGCACCAGAAATCAAAATGAATATATAGACCTTGAAAACAACAGTTATATTTTCATTTCAGTGTAAAATCAGTGTATTGCAGCAGGCGGGTGCCCTGTAAATGTTTCCCTCTCATAGTCCTTGAGGAGAGAAAATGCATTAGATTTTATTACATCAGAGCACATGAGATTTACTAATATAGCAACCATTTCTTAGATTTAGAGACCAATAACTTTTATAATAATAAAAGTTACTTTATTTTTTCCATCTATGTTCAGAATGTTAATTTGGACAGGAAAGCTTGGCTGTTCAAAGGCGCAGTGAGCTGTCTTGTCCACTGCCTTCAAAGACTGCATCCTTATTGAAATAGTACCTTGTAAATGACCAATTTAGAATACTCTACATGGCAGCAACTGTGTGTCATAGAAATAGCACTCCTCACGCAAAGCTCACAGGAGACTCCTCTAACGATTGATTTCAATAGAGTTTGGCGTTTACATGTTGCTAACAACACGATAGGGCTAGATCGATACAGATTTCCTGAATTTATTCTATTCTGATTGTGAATTTCGATTTCATTTGTATTATATTTCAGTTATAAATATATATAAATTGCTCACATATGAAAGCAATTTAAGGATTCTCAATACCAATTTCAATAAAATAATAACTAATGAGTAGACATTGTTTCAAATTATCAAGTAATTATTGTACTCTTGTTAAGTAAACAGTCAGTAAGAACAAAGTATGAACAAAGAAACAAATTACAAGCAATAGAACAATTAAAAACAACAGAACAAACATAGGCTACAAATTAATAAAACAATGCTTTTCTAAGTTTTCTAACTTAAATGACTGGATTTCGCTGAATTATTATAATACATTAATAATTTTTAAAGCTACCAAAGATATCCAGCCAAGAGCAGTGAGTGGGATTCTCATTTTCTTGTTATTGTTGTTTGATTAATAACCTATTAACAACATACTAGATAGCGGCAGGTCTATTAGGCTGCAGTTACACCTCAGGTTCGATATTTTGATGGAAATCCGCTGTTATTGACTTTCAGACAAATCAACTACAACGTTATGATTTTATAAACACTTTTTTTCATATTAGTACTCACACATTGCTATTATGATATTGAAATGTTTTTACTATAACACATAATTAAAAAAATAAATGAAACATTTTAACGCTTGTATTACAGACCCAACTACATTTACACACATATTCCCATGTTGTGAGCTTCCTCTCTAGCTCACCTGATAGAATGTTAGACTTTAGACTCAGAGGAACAAGGCTTGAGCCCAGCCAAGAACGTAAGCCAAAAGTGTCATAAAAGTGACATGAAATGACGTGGTTGCTTCAGAAAATCAGCTTTTCCTTTTGCATTTGCCTTTTCCACACAATTGGCTAGGCTTAGGAATTGGTTTAGTTTAACGATGTTTGTTTTGTTTACCTCTCATTTTCATTTAGAACACTATTGGTTAGATTTAGAATAGAGTTTAAGATTAGGGAGGTATGTTTTACTCATTAAAACCTCCATATAATATTCACCATAAAAACCTTGTCCGATTACAACAACATTTTATTCACTTTTGGCATCCTTTGCTAGACATTTCACTAGGAAACTGCAGCCAAACGTGTAATGAAGCATGTAATGTCGTTTTGCTGCGGTCACGTAATGTTCAAGAGATCAGGCTGAGCAAAAGATCAATCCTGTGATTTTAAATATCATACTGGGATCGTTCTCGATATCATGACTAATCAGGAAATCTATTATTTTTTAACAAGCCCTACAACATCATATTCAAAAAAGCATAAAATAAAGAACACAAATAATGTGTAAAATAGTCTAATACACTCTAAGTATATTTCTATTTTCTATTCAACATTCCTCTGACTTTGTTCACCATCTTGCTTATGCCTTGTAATATGGCAAAAGAAGGTATCTTAGAAGACAGCATAAAGTTGCTACCCACTATTTGGAACACCTTCACATTGTGAGCATGCCTATGATGCCTTAAAATGCTGCCTTTGTAGGCAGTTCACTGTGTTTTGAAACAGAGCTCTTTAATGTGCCCTAATGTGGTGTAATCAATCTGAATAAGCTTAAGAAATAAAAAAAATAAAATAAAAACATCCTGTTGTGGCATGTCACAGCTATTTTAGTAATTTACATTGGACATTTTTCAAAACTTCAGATAAAAGACAAGCATTCTGCAAAAAAAAGCAGAAAATAGCAACTGCCTTGGTCTCATAGTAATTTTGTGTTTCTCTGACCACTATCTTTCTCCTCTTCCACAACTTTCTCTCACTCCATCTTTCTCTGTCTCTTTTTCTTTTTTAAGTCTGTTTTTAGTGTGAGAAAGCTGTAGCTGCTCTGTAGCAGATAGAGAAGTTCAGATTCAGGAACTTCAGAGGACATTAAGCTAAAAAACTGATTTCAGACCAGTTTTACCTACAACCAAGACAAAACATTTTTTATTCAGCATTACTGCTGAATAAGCTACTATTAAGCTAATATAAGCTACTGTATTAATGGTTAGCTCAGATCGCAGAGGAGTGTTATGGGGATTTGGTGACAGCAGAAGTGCTCTAAAGAGCTGAGAACTATTGTAAGAGAAGGGTCACCGGGATGCCGAGTGCTCATTGCATCTTGCAGCCCTAGCTGCAGTGTGCGCCATCATTATCTGCTTGGTTTGGTCCTTGTCCTCATTGAGAGTGCTGTTTTGCTAAATTATGCATGCCTTCAGGAAAAATTTAGGCTGTCTGGAGAAGTACTAACCGTTAAGTTTAAAAAGAGAGGGAGCCATAGAGTAATCCACAGCAGTCTGACATGGCCAAACCCCAGAAGTCAATCTGATGCCCTGTGTATCTGAGCCTG
Source organism: Xyrauchen texanus (assembly GCF_025860055.1). NCBI lineage: Eukaryota > Metazoa > Chordata > Actinopteri > Cypriniformes > Catostomidae > Xyrauchen > Xyrauchen texanus. The sequence continues at coordinate 22,973,143 of NC_068302.1, read as the reverse complement.
CAGAACTTTCCCAGCCTGAGGGAATGTTTAAATCAGTGGTCTATGGCCCAGGGCATCTACAAGTAATAATTGTCGAAAGAGATGAAGATTGAATCAGAATGCTCAGAACATGCTCCCTCCACTGAAACAATGTAAAAATGTTGAGTAAGTGTTTACGAGCCAGGAACTGTCTTGTTTTTATAAATGAAAAAAACTGTGTTGCTGAATGCCCTGTCCATAAGGACCTCTGTTTAGTTATAAATTACAGAAAAGAGAGTCAAATTAATCAAATGGACCAGAGGTTGTCAACATTTTCTGACCATGGGTCCCTCAATCTATCCTCTCCAGGGGTGGGCTGGCAATCGGGAGCACCAGGCATTTCCTTGTGGGTCGCTGGGTAATTTGGGCGGCCTGCTGCTTCCCAAATGCTGCTGTAGGAATGGACGATACTTCCAATATTGATGTTGTATCAAAAATATTGATCCGACAAAAAAAATTTGATTCTAAAATATATATCTTTTTTAAACTGGGGATATTATTATTTGGTTACCATGAACATGAACAATAATCATAAGCCTCAAAGTGAAATAAAAAGCATAAGCTATATTAGCAAATACTTGTGCAGGATGGAAACTATTTCTTCTTCCGCTCATCTTAACATGTATGCTGAAAGACACAAGCAGACAAGCGTTTGCGCCGTCACAAAGCTTGTTCAAATAAGACGGATCATTGCCTTGGAGGTAATGATAGAATATCACAGAAACAGCTTCTGGAGTAAATTCACACTAAAATAACATATCTGAAGGTGACATTTCTTAAAATTAGTTTGTAATTTTTGTTAATATGTAATAATAAAAAAAATTGTTAACCATGGTTTTACTAAAGTAATATTGTAGTAACCATGTTTTTTTTTGTATTGTTTTTTTTTTTTATTGTTCTCAGTTCTATAGTTTCTGTATTGAAACCATAGTTCAGTTTTGTAAGGGTAAAGAAAACAGAAGTCTAATAATTTTTTGCTTAGGCTCACAAATGTAAAATAAAACATGACGAATTATGACTCAAATGTATATTTTAAATGACTCATTTTATAAAATAAGTGGTATCGCCCATCCATAATAGGCGGCTGCCCTGAGCTCCAACATGGCTGCGCAGAATAGAGGTCTGCATGGGATCAGAATGATACCGACCGATTTTAAGCTCGAACCCTGAAGAAGACACTGACGTAAAAGCTAGACATGGTGCAAAAGTCAAAGACATTCATCCAGCATGTGTTTAAACAATGGGAAAATACAAAATATGCATGCAAAACATGTTCGATGTGAACAGCCCTGTTCACGTGTGTCTGTGAATGACAGCGCGTGCAAGAAGCAAGTTCGGTAAGCCTATACATTTTTTCATTAATTACAAACCTGAACCCTGACTCAAACCTAAAGTCCTACTTGAAAAACTGACCCGAATCCGGCCCGAAACCCGTCTGGTTCTTGGATCCCATCTGGCCCGGGTCTTGTTGCAAACCTCTAGCACAGAACCCTTAACAGAGCAAGAACTCAAACTTTGTAAGGTAAAAACTTTGCAATGGTATTTATTTATTTATCAATATTGTAGCCTTTGTTTTGAAATTTCTTACACAGTGGCATGGATTTCAAAGTATGCAGCATCTTTTCAACTCAAACAGACTTGATTATTTGACGTACAATTCACAGTAATGGTGACAATTAAAAACAACATATTAAGTATAAGATGAGCTCTGAATAATCACAAAATGACAAATAACTTCAAATTATAACAAATACATTAACAGCAGCGTAAATAAAATCAGCAAACAGTAAAGCTATGAGCAGTACATTGTAATTTGCATAATGTATTCATACCGCAAATCATTACAGGGAGCAGAAGTGTGGCTTGCTGAATAGCTTTCACGTCTGATAAAAATTCAGCAAGTAAGTCATGAAAAATATTACTTTGTGGCTATTTGAGTCTTTGAGGCTTACTTTGTTTAAAGGATAGCAGAAACTGCGCTTGTCAAAGCGTAGGGCTTTTCATTTTTTCTCAAGAATAATCTGGGGAAGGAATAAAAATTGCAGATATAAAGATGCAACAAACTCACATAGAGGGAAAGCAATTAATAAAAAAATATATATATATATTTATATATGTACATATTCTGGCCAACTTTGTTTTCATTTATTTTTTTAAACAAACATTTTCACAGTTATGTGGATAATTGACATTGCATTTTAATTATTGTCATTAGTGTCTTGTTGTGTGACACTTTCTTCATCTACCAATTTTAAACATTTTATGATCTAGTATATAGATTTCTGATAGGCTGTGTCTCTTTTGAGTAATTCAGAAGTATGAGGTTGATTTCAAGGTACAAGAACATTCGGAAATACCATGTCAATTTTTCCTGTGTGACCATGTTGGCCAGGGACCACCTTCTATAATATAAAAAAAAAAGATTAGTAACAATTTATAATAACTTTCATTAATAACATGAACAAACATTATTAAAATATTCTAAACTAGTTTTTGACCTAGTTTCTGTATTAACTCCTCTAGATCCTTGGCCATGTCATAAATTCAACATGTCATTGTATTGTCTAACAGAGAGAGATTTACATTTCTTAAATTGTGAATTTATGCTCTAGAGAAGCAACTGAATGAACCAAAGATGAATTGGTAGATCTGGGGTGCCTAATACGTCGATCGCGATCTACCAGTCGATCGCAAAGGCAATGCTGGTAGATCGCACAAAATGTAAATGTACTTTAGATAAATTTTTATAAAAATAAATATAATGTCTATACTTCTTTTAGTTTCTGTCTGACTTGCACTTGACGAGTAAATATTGACCAGGCGAGGTTTTGTTTATTCAGTTGCCATGACAACTAGGTTTGCGCATGCGCGCCTTCCAAGTACTTCTGAGAACAGAGCACGAAATTGCGATGCTACTGCCCGGATTAGGCAAACTGTCTGATTCCATTCAGTGCAAGTCATCAGAATAAGGTGAATGCCCTGGCTATTGTAATCTATTGTGCTGTAGGTGTTTTGGGTTTAGTTTTAAAACTGAATGATATCAACATTGGACATTATTATATATTTTTTTATTAATTAGAAGATTAATTCCATGTAGGGATACATGGAGTAGTCCCAACAAGCATTTTCTTATTTTAAATGAAACTGTTTTTTTAGTTGGTAGATCTTATTGAGTTGGTCATTTAAAAGTAGATCATCACACAAAACAGTGTGGGCACCCCTGAGGTAGATAATTGTGAACATAATTTAAAACATAAAAACTATAGAACAAATTCACCACATTTACAAATACATTTTGAAATGTTTGTCAATAATCGTGTTTTTATTTCACAATAAATTGTCAAGAAGTTCAGATACATGCAGCATACCAGCTACATGTAAGTTGAACTTTAATATAGTTTGGAACAGGAAACATACTCCCAGAATTCAATAGTAGGCCTCTTAACATGTGACTATCCTGCACGCTTTGATGATGTGCACCTTCCCTACACCACTACACAAAACATTCTCTGTACATATATAAAGAGTAGAGACATTTATGAGGCTTTTTCCTCAGATTTAATTTGTAAGATTGTGTGTGTGTGTGTGTGTGTGTGTGTGTGTGTGTGTGTGTGTGTGTGTGTGTGTGTGTGTGTGTGGCGGGTGTGGATGGTTTATGAGGATTTTTTTTTTGGTTACAAACGTGTAATTACAAGGGTATTATGCTATAAATGTGGTTTATGAAGACATTCCTAGTGTCCCCATAATTCAAATGACTTTTTAGGAAATGTAAAATGCTAAAAGTTTTTTGTGAGGGTTAGATTTAGGGGATATAATCTATAGTTCGTACAGTATAATAATCATTATGCCTATGGAAAGTCCTCATATGGATAGCCGCACCAATGTGTGTGTGTGAGTGTGTGTTTGTGTGTTGGGGTTGTAAGTTGTTCAGAAGGTGCTTGAGCATTAAAAGGTTACAGGTATGAGTCAGTCAGGGTTAAGTTCAGGATGCACGTGCGGTTTTTTCTTGTTCCTTTTACCTTTTGTAATAAGGTCATTCTGATTGATATGATAATCCCAAGCGTGGAGCATGAAAGAGGTTGGAGAGAGATAAGGAAAGGCTGAGAGTGTGGATGAAGGAGGGAAGTGGAGAGCCCTGGATTTCATTTCACCTCTTTCACAGGACAAGCCTTACAAAGTCAGACCTACTCTGATTATACTGAAGATCTGCAGCATTACCCTCGTTCAATAATAGAGACAGTTTAAAAAACAGTTAAAGTGTGCTTTTTCTGCATTACAGCAGCACCAAAAAGAATTGAAAAAATAATAATAACCGTTTCTCAAACATTCCCTCCATCTTCTATTAGTTGACAAACAGATAGTCCCACTCTAAACTCGTGCCATTGATTAATACTGTTCCAAACACTAATTACTTTCTTTCTTCCATTAAACTCAAATAGAGATGTTAGGCAGAATGTTAGCCTCAGACACCATTCACTTATTATGGGTGAAAAGATGCAATGAATGATGACTGAGTCTAACATTCTGCCTAACATCTCCTTTGGAGTTCAGAAGAAAGAAAGTCACAAGGGTTTGGATCAACCTGAGGAAGAGTAAATCATTATTGAATATTCACAAACTGGGATAAAACAAATAATTTTTACTTTAAAAAAATGACACACTTCACCTTTAAATCTTAATAAATCACACTATTATACAGAACATGAAACGATAATCCCAAATATACATTACATAAAATCTTTATAAAATGTTCTACCCAAACCCATAAAAAGATAAAAACACCAACATCTCTTTAAACTAAAGCTATTCAACTATAATTTGTCAGGAGATGTCATTGATCTGCAAGTAATTTCTCCTTCAATATCTAGGAGGAGAGTTCTGTGCCAGTGTTTGTTGTTATTCTGAAAGTGTATTACATTTTTGGTGGTCTTACTGAGGCAGTAATCTCCCTCAGAGAGCTGAATTCTGAAATCATTTACCCTCATGTTTCAAATCAAATTTGGAACTTTCTTTCTTCTGTAGAATATTGCGATCACTGATGTCCATATAATAGCAGTTGATAGTGATTAACTTAATGTTTAAAAAAGTTCCCAAAAGTGCCATAAAAGTTGTCCATGTGACTTATGTCATGTTCCAAGTCTTTTGAAGACATGCAATCGCTTTGTATTGTGAACAGACTGAAATTGATGTCATTATTTACTGTCAAATAATTGATCATGTCTACAACCCAAAAGCCTAAATCAAGTATGCAGACACATCTATAACATCAATTCTCATTGGTTTGCACTACTCATGACCAATCTACATGACGTCATGACACAAGAATTAATGAGGTTTGATGTTATTGACATGTCAACATATTTTATTTGTGCTCTGTAAACACGAGTTAATCGTTGATTTTATGTAGTTTGAGAGTGAATGACAACTTTAATTTTGGTATTTAAATAATACAAATTTTGGGTGAACAATTCCTTTAAGGGAAGGCAAGTATGAAAACATGACATCATAATTGCAATCTTAGGTAATAATGTATGTGGAGTATAAATGAAAAGATTAATTTACTTATTGAACTGTTGTTGTTCTCTCTCTCTCTCTCTCTCTCTCATATATATATATATATATATATATATATATATATATATATATATATATATATATATATACTGGGTTAGACGTTTACATACACCATTGCCAAATACATTTACACCCAATTTGTATCGTAGAAAACGTCTCGGGTTATGACTATAACCCTTGTTCCCTGAGAAGGGAACGAGACACTGCGTCGTTGAAAACGACTCTTTGGGGAACGCTCCTTAGCGTGCGCCTCTGAAGTATGAATGAAACTATTCCAATCTTGATTGGTGTTGCGTCATGACGTAACATGTGACGGCATAACCGGATGCATAAAAGTGACGCCGGCACACACACACATTAGCCTAGCGATGAAGCAAGCCGCTCTCAGGCCTTGAGGGGCGTGGCAGGACGACGCAGTGTCTCGTTCCCTTCTCAGGGATCAAGGGTTATAGTCATAACCCGAGACGTTCCCTTCCGAGGGAACTCGCACTGCGTCGTTGAAAACGACTCTTTGGGGAACGAATGCCCACTAGGCCACGCACCGAAAAAAGGCCTACCCTAGGGTGAAACTGAACTCAGGCACTCAGCTAGGACGAGAGCACACGTGCGCCAGGCGTACTAGGGAGGTGCAGACTATAAAACCTGATGAAAGTGTGCGGGGTAGCCCAACCGGCTGCCTCACAGATCTCCTGGAGGGGTACTCCCGATAAGAGAGCCCTAGAGGACGCCATGCCTCTAGTTGAATGAGCCCTTACGGCCAAAGTTGAAGGCAAATTGCGCACCTTGTAGGCCGAGATAATAGCCTGAACAATCCAATTACTAATGGTTTGTTTCGAGGCAGGGAGCCCCTTCCTAGGTGACCCAAAACACACTAACAGTTGGTCCGACCTCCTCCAGGAAGAGGACCTCTCGAGGTAAACGCTCAAAGCTCTGACAGGGCAGAGCAAATGGAGCCTCTCTTCTTCTGCCGACACATGAGGTGGAGGATGAATGCCTGCAGGACCGTAGACCGTGCTGTGTTAGAAGGCACCTTAGGCACAAAGCCAGGTCTCGGGTGCAGAATGGCTTTAACTACGCCAGGGGCAAACTCCAAGCAAGCTGGTGTTACTGCCAGGGCTTGAAGATCTCCCACCTTCTTTAGAGAGGTAATAGCTAAGAGAAAAGCCATCTTGAACGTCAGGTCCTTGGGCGAGGCCGACTGAAGGGGTTCGAAGGGGGCCAGGGATAACCCTTCGAGAACCACCGCCAGGTCCCAGGCAGGAACCCTGGGCCTGGTTGCCGGTCTCATCCTCCATGTACCACGGAGAAAACGAATGACCAGCTGGTGCCTCCCCAGAGGCCCATCACTCAGTGGTGCATGGAACGCCGAAATGGCAGCCACGTACACCTTAAGTGTGGAAGGGGAGAGACCCGCAGAGAAACGATCTTGAAGAAACTCCAGAACTGAAGCCACCGGGCAGTTAACTCGATCTAATTCATGTTCTCTACACCAAGTGGAGAACACATTCCACTTGAGGCCATATAATCTCCTAGTAGACGGAGCCCTAGAGCTAAGTATGGTTTCAACCACCCCCGCTGATAGACCAGCATTTAGGTACTGAACCCCCTCAGGGGCCAGACCCACAGTTTCCACAGCTCTGGACGAGGGTGGAAGACTGTGCCCCCTGCCTGAGACAACAGATCCCTCCTCAGAGGAATCTGCCATGGCGGAGCTATCAGGAGTGAAATTATGTCTGAGAACCATACTCGGGCCGGCCACATTGGGGCAACCAGAAGAAGACTGATGCCCTCTTGGCGGACCCTTTCCAGGACTCCCGGGAGCAGAGCGATCGGGGGAAATGCGTACAGGCGAAGCCTCGGCCAAGCCTGTACCATGGCGTCCAACCCCAGTGGGGCTGGATGTGAGAAGGAGAACCAAAGTGGACAGTGGGACGTCTCTCGAGACGCGAATAGATCCACTTCCAATGGTCCAAATTTGTCCCACATCAACTTCACCACCTCTGGATGAAGTCTCCATTCCCCGGGCCTCAGCCCCTGCCTCGACAGGATGTCTGCTCCCTGATTCTGAACCCCCGGAATATATATTGCTCTGATAGACAGTATTTTCCCTTGGGTCCAAAGAATTATCTGATGCGCCAGTCTGCACAGAGGGCGCGATCTGAGTCCTCCTTGTCGGTTCAGATAAGCTACCACTGATGTATTGTCCGAACGTACTAGGACATGGTAACCTTTGATGTCTGGAAGGAAGCTCCTCAGAGCCCTGAACACAGCCAACATCTCTAGACAGTTTATGTGCCAAGAATGATGATGGTCCTGCCACAGACCCCTGGCAAAGCGGCCGTCCATGACCGCGCCCCAGCCAGTGAGGGAGGCGTCTGTCGAAACGGTTTTCCGGTGACATGATGCTCCCAACACTGGCCCTTGGGACAGGAACCAAGGTTTCTTCCATATTAGCAGAGAACGAAGGCACCTGCGCGTTACTCTGATTATACGAAATGGATTCCCCTTGGAGGAAAACCCCTTGGTTTTCAGCCACCACTGGAGGGGCCTCATGTGTAGAAGGCCCAAGGTACAATGTTGGATGCTGCTGCCATGAGGCCAAGCAGTCTTTGAAATTGTTTACAGTGATGGCCTGGCCTAGCTTTAACCCGGCCACCATCGCCATAAGGGACTCGATACGTGCAGGAGACATGCGTGCCTGCATCGTAACCGAGTTCCACACAACGCCCTGAAACGTTGTGCACTGGGATGGTTGTAACACACTCTTTTTTGTGTTGAGTCTCAACCCCAAGCTTCGAATGTGGCCAAGAACGACATCTCGATGCCGAACCGCCACTTCTCGAGACTGGGCCAGAATGAGCCAGTCGTCGATATAATTCAGTATACCTATGCCCTGAAGTCTCAGTGGAGCAAGAGCTGCATCCATACATTTGGTGAATGTGCGGGGAGATAGTGCTAGGCCGAACGGAAGAACCCGATATTGGTAAGCTTCGCCCCGGAAAGCGAACCTCAGGAACCTCCTGTGACATGGAAGGATGGATACATGAAAATAGGCGTCTTTTAGATCTATCGTGACAAACCAGTCCTCGGATCTGATCTGACTCACGATGACAGGAATAGTAAGCATTTTGAATCTGAACCTCCTCAGAGACCGGTTCAAAACTCTGAGATCTAAAATCGGCCTCAACCCCCCATCCTTTTTTGGAACTATAAAGTACTGGCTGTAAAAACCGGACTCCCTGTCTGAATGAGGAACACGTTCTATGGCCTCCTTCAGCAGCAGAGATTGCACTTCTTGTTCCATCACCTGAGCCTGCCCCGGAACCACTGTAGTCTGCACCACCCCAGAGAATTTGGGGGGGCGGTGCCCGAACTGCAGTCTGTACCCTGATTTTATTATATGCAGGACCCATGCAGATATGTTGGGAAGATGATTCCATGCCTCTACAAAATCTACTAAGGGAACCAGCCTCTCGGCCACATACAGGCTGGTCTCGGGTGTTTTTCGCGCACTGTTCTCGACCTCCTGAAGTGGGATACCGGCAGGATTTGGTCGATACAGTTCTTGTGACCACAATTGATGTGTGTTTTTTATCTTTTGACGTGAACGGCACGGTGTGCGTTCGCTGGAAATTGGTGTGGCCCGAAGCGTCAGAGACGGCGGGAAACCGACACCGATTTCCTGAGGGCTCCTCTGCGAGAACAACCTCGGTTGCTCTGCAGCGGGGGGGGGGGGCCCGGCCCTCCGAGGTTCTACCACCCCGGTTAGGACCTCTTCCCCGAAGCCCTCCTAGCCTTAAGGACGTCCCTCAGGTCGGCCCCCTGGCTGGAGGGCTTCCGCTGGGAGCGTTTCCTCTGTTGCCAAGCTCCTGGAGGAGGGGCTCTAGAGGAAACGCTCTCCTTTTGCTCTGTGCGGTGCGAGGAGCTGACTGAAGGCTGGGGCTGATCTGTTTGCCCCACCCTACTTGATTTAGACTTGGATTTACGGGGGAGAAACTGCTTGAACGCCGCAGATTGTTTCCTCGCCTCCTGAAACCTGTCGACGACCGATGTAACGGCGTCGCCAAACAGGCCAGAGGGCGAGAGCGGGGCATCAAGCAAAAAAGCTCTGTCTTTTTCTTTTATTCCCGACAAATTTAGCCACAGATGCCTCTCCGTGGTCACCATAGCTGCCATAGAGCGGCCAATAGCACGGACCGTCTCTTTAGTGGCCCGGAGAGACAGATCTGCGGCTCTGCGCAACTCCGCGATATCCTCGGGAGTTGGCCCCTCCCCCTCGTCTAAATCTTTCAGGAGATCGGCCTGGTACGCCTACAAAATCGCCATTGAGTGCAGGCATGAACCAGCCCGACCTGCCGCCATGTAAGCCCTGCTTATTAATGCAGATGTATCTCTGCAGGGCTTACTAGGCTGTGCCGGGTTTTTAAGGGAAGATGCCGACTCAGGAGAGAGGTAACCGGCTAAAGCCTCCTCCACACCAGGCACCTTCCCATAGCCCATATCCCGTGCCCCTAAAACATAGCTGTAATCGACCACACTGGGGGTGGAGACACGGGACGAATGTGGTTTATCCCACGATCTCGAGATCTCTTTGTGGAGATCGGGAAAAAACGGCAAACCCCGGCGCTGGGGTTGTGACGTGTGCTGCAGGAAACGCTCGTCTAATTTGCTTCCGACGTGCGTTCCCTGCTCATTTTGTGGCCAGCTAATGTTAAGTCTGGCCACAGTATGCGTCACAACCTGAACCAGCTCCTCATAAGCCTGGCCGAAACCCGGCGTGCTTGGCTTACGGTCGTCCACATCAATGCTGAGCATTTCCACTTCCTCGGAAGCAGAGAGCTCGAGCATTGGGACCTGATCGTGGGCAGAAGAAGCCGCGACGCGGGCTTCTGCACCACTCACAGTAGGCTCGGGATCCTCAAACGAAGAATGAGAAAGTGCCGGAGCAGTCTCATTCTCATCTGCAAGATCCCGCTGCGAACCCCACGATCTCAATCGCCGCGCTCCCTCAACAGACGCGGGACCAGAACCGTGGGGAACACGAGCCTGACCGTGCTCATCAAAGCACGCCAACCGGGAGCGCAGCACTCTCAGGGGTAGTGCTTCACAGCTTTCACAGGCAGATCCCTCGAGAGCTGCCTGTGCGTGCTGCGCTCCCAAACAGTTCACACACAAATCGTGCGTGTCCCTACCCGTAATAAAACGAGGGCAGGGGTGCACGCACTTCTTGAACTGTTCGGTGGCCATAATTCTTTAAAATAGGACAAACAACACCAAATAAGACAAACAATATACATAGAGCGCTTGCTGAAGAGCGAAAGCTAATGTGTGTGTGTGCCGGCGTCACTTTTATGCATCCGGTTATGCCGTCACGTTACGTCATGACGCAACACCAATCAAGATTGGAATAGTTTCATTCATACTTCAGAGGCGCACGCTAAGGAGCGTTCCCCAAAGAGTCGTTTTCAACGACGCAGTGCGAGTTCCCTCGGAAGGGAACATTCAATGTCTTAGGTCAGTTAGGATCACTACTTTATTTTAAGAATGTGAAATGTCAGAATAATAGTAGATATCATTATTTATCACATTTTCAGTGGGTTTACATACAATTTGTTAGTATTTGGTAGCATTGCCTTTAAATTGTTTAACTTTGGTCAAACTTTTTGTGTAGCCTTCCACAACTTTCTCACAATAATTTATTTCTCAAAAAATTTTGGCCCATTCCTCCAGACAGAACTGTGGTAACTAAGTCAGGTATGTAGGCCTCCTTGCTCGCACACGCTTTTCCAGTTTGCCCACAAATTTTCTATCGGATTGAGGTCAGGGCTTTGTGATGGCCACTCCAATACCTTGACTTTGTTGTCCATAAGCCGTTTTGCCACAACTTTGGAGGTATGCTTTGTGTCATTGCACATTTGGAAGACCCATTTGCGACCAACTTCATGGCTTATGTCTTGAGATGTTGCTTCATATATCCATATAATTTTCCTTCCTAATGATGCCATCTGTTCTGTAAAGTACACCAATCCATCCTGCAGCAAAGCACCCCCACAACATGATGCTGCCACTCCAATGCTTCATGAGTGGAATGGTGTTCTTCGGCTTGCAAGCCTCACACTTTTTCCTCCAAACATAATGATGGTCATTATGGCAAAAAGTTAACCTTTCGTTTCATCAGACCAGAGAAAATTTCTCCAAAAAGTAAGATATTTGTACCCATGTGCACTTACAAACTGTGGTCTGTTTTTTTTTTTTTTCCAACAATGGCAATCAAAGAGGTACTGAGTATAAAGGTAGGCCTTAAAATACATCCACAGGTGCACCTCCAATTCACTACACCTCCTATCAGAAGCTAATTTGCTTATTGTCTTAAGGCTTGACATCATTTTCTGGAATTTTCCAAGCTGCTTAAAGGCACTTTAAGCAGCAAACTTCTGACTTCAACTGTACATACACACACACACACACAGACCGACCGACCGATCGATCGATAGATAGATAGATAGATAGATAGATAGATTGTATATACAGGGTTGTGGAGAAATGGAATAAATGTAATGGGAATACATATTTAAAATACAAAATATTAATAACTGTATTCCACTGCAGTTACTATTTAAATAGTTGGTAGTAAGATACAGTTACATTCAAAAAAAGTTTTTGGATTACAGAAGAGATTACTTTGCATTTTATTGTCATTTGTTTCATTTAATATTTAGAATATTCAGTTGGAAAACATTAATCCATATAAATTATGCAATCCAAAGAGCATTTGATAAGGCCAGAAACACTTTCTTAAGATGAGTTACATTCATATGAGCTGACAGAGAATTAAGTTTGGGGCTGAAATAGAAATAAGCCTTGTATAAATTGGCATGTGAATATTTAAACCCAACAAACTTATTATTATTTTAATGTTTAGCTTAAAAAATGTATTATGCTATCTTATAAAGTTATAATAAATAGCACTTGGTTTGATATTTTGTTATTTAATGCAAAGACATTCATAAATGTTTAAGTTTGACCAAAATACTGTTTGGGGCCACTGTATATATTATGATCAATCTAGTGTTATTGCTCATGCTCAGCAGTTTTCAGCTTTATGTGCTGGCTCGATTTAGCCATGAACACACATACTCAGAAAGGGGGAGACAAGCTGTGTGTTGGTGCTTTTCTCCGAAACCTCTGGGAGATTAATCCAGCACCTGAGAAGAGCCAGGATCAGAGACTTGTATAAGCCTACAGATATTCACACAAGGCAATTAAAAGGGACATTTTAAGACTCACACATATAAACCAGAAACAAGTCTAATAGGCCCCTTGTGGAAGAAAAAATCGCTAGGATATCTGTGATGATAGCCTTACTCTATGGATTTACTTTGATAACTGATCTGCATGGCACATACAGGCATATGCAAAAGTTTAGGCACCCCTGAAAATTTCCATGATTTTCATTTATAAATAATTGGGTGTTTGGATCAGCAATTTCATTTTGATCTATCAAATAACTGAAGGACAAAGTAATATTTCGGTAGTGAAATGAGGTTTATTGGATGAACAGAAAATGTGCAATATGCATCAAAACTAAATTAGACAGGTGCATAAATTTGGGCACCCTTGTCATTTTGTTGATTTGAATACCTGTAACTACCTAGCACTGATTAACTGGAACACACAATTGGTTTGGTGAGCTCATTAAGCACTTGAACTTCATAGACAGGTGCATCAAATCATGAGAAAAGGTATTTAAGGTGGCCAATTGCAAGTTGTTGTTCTCTTTCACATTCCTATGAAGAGTGGCAACATGGGGGCCTCAAAACAACTCTCAGATCACCTGAAAACAAAGATTGTTCAAAATTATGGTTTAGGGGAAGGCTACAGAAAGCTATTGCAGAGATTTAAGCTGTCAGTGTACACTGTGAGGAACATGGTGAGGAAATGGAAGACCACAGGCACAGTTCTTGTTAAGGCCAGAAGTGGCAGGCCTAGTAAAATATAGGAGAGGCAAAGGCACAGGATGGTGAGAACGGTCAAAAACAGCCCACAGACCACCTCCAAAGACCTACAACATCATCTTGCTGCAGATGGTGTTACTGTGCACCGTTCAACAATTCAGCGCACTTTGGACAAGGAGAAGCTGTATGGGAGAGTGATGCGGAAGAAGCCTTTTCTGCACACACGCCACAAACAGAGTCGCTTGAGGTATGCAAACGCACATATGGATAAGCCAGCTTCATTTTGGAAGAAGGTGCTGTGGACTGATGAAACAAAGATGGAGTTATTTGGTCATAACAAGGGGTGTTATGCATAGCGGCAAAATAACACAGCGTTCCAAGACAAACACTTGCTAACCACAGTAAAATTTGGTGGAGGTTCCATCATGCTGTGGGGCTGTGTGGCCACTGTCGGTACTGGGAATCTTGTTAAAGTTGAGGGTCGCATGGATTCCACTCATTATCAGCAGATACTTGAGAATAATGTAGAGGAATCAGTCACAAAGTTGAAGTTATGCCGGGGCTTGGATATTTCAACAAGACAACGACCCAAACACTGCTCAAAATCTACTCTGGCATTTATGCAGAGGAACAAGTACAATGTTCTGGAATGGCCACCCCATTCCCCAGACCTGAATATCATTGAAAATCTGTGGGGTGATTTGAAGCGGGCTGTCCATGCTCGGCAACCATCAAACCTAACTGAACTGGAGATGTTTTGCGAGGAGGAATGGTCCAAAATACCTCCATCCAGAATCCAGACACTCATTACAGGCTATAGGAAGCGTCTATAGAGGCTGTTATTTCTGCTAAAGGAGGCTCAACTAGATATTGATGTGATATTTCTGTTGGGGTGCCCAAATTTATGCACCTGTCTAATTTCATTTTGATGCATATTGCACATTTTCTGTTCATCCAATAAACCTCATTTCACTACTGAAATATTACTGTGTCCTTCAGTTATTTGATAGATCAAAATGAAATTGCTGATCCAAACACCCAATTATTTATAAATGAAAATCATGGAAATTGTCAGGGGTGCCTAAACTTTTGCATACGCCTGTATGTGAATTTGTTTGTGTGGAGTTGTCCCGGTGACACCTAAACACCAACACATGTGACATTTCTGGAAAAAATAACAGATTATTATCTGTGTATAAGGCTTTATTACAGGCTATGTGTGGTCATGATCCTGGTCAGGTAAAGGAAATATGGAAAAGGGCTCTTTTTTTGCAGAATGCAGTACAGGTATGTATACTGAGCACAGTTTGCGCATATTCCATCAACTTGCATTATGACAAATAAACCTTGTGAAGGGTTCTTAAAATGTACTTTTTGTGCTTCACTAAAGAAAGTCAAATGAGTTTGGAGCAACATTAAATGTCAATCGAAATGCTCTAGAGATGCATCCTGTGATACATTTAGCTATAATTTAGCTATAATTTAGAGTTCTTTGGAAGCTTTCAGGCTGCCTCTGATGCAAAAGGACAGATGCCATGTGAGTGTGGTCATGAGCCGACACTCATGCCTCTGCTTTGTGTCTGACACTTCACTTCCTGTAAAGTGTTGTGGAGCTGTCCATGGTGCTGCACTGGGAGTGATGCTGACAGATGCGATGTTCCTCCATATCGCAATGCACAAACATATGCATGAAACAAACAACATGTACACAGACACATTCTCTTCACGTCAAAGCTGTCCATTCTACTGATCTGTATGGGTGGAAGAGTCTTTATCCAGCTAGACTTTAAATGTAACATTTCTAGAAAATAGACATTACCACATTAATTTAGTAGCGTAAATCAAGCAACTTGTTTTCATTCAGTGTTAATGTTTAATATAATTTTTTATTTATATTATCCTGCCTTAATAAAATAATAATAAAAATAAAAACAGTCAACGCCGCTGCTATGTTTTTTTTTTTGTTTTTTTTTTAATACAGCTGCTGAGAAAATTACAGTAAATTTGGCAGATTTTTCTCTTCTGACTGATAAACTATCAATTTTTTCCTCTTTTGGAAAATTGTGGAAACGTATAATAGTGGATGTCTTTTGATGTTGGAGAAAATGAGAAAGGAAAACCTATATTTGTTGTATTATTTATTGTGACTATATTATAATGTTTGTTGGCTGAATTTAATACAATGGCAGCAGAAAATGACTTACTTTAACATAATAAAGCACACAAAAGTGTCACAAAAGAAGACATGCATCATATTCTAAGTCTTCTAAAGACATCCAGTCCATAATAATCCGGTCCAACCGACCATGTAAACAAAAAAACAAAGAAAAAAAGCTAAATAACCATGGTACTCTAAATACATAAAATAATTATCACATGACTATATACAGAAAGTTAAAAACAGCAGTAAGTATTTATAGTCTTCTGTTGTTTTGAGAATTCAGTGCAAGTTGATGCAGGAAGTGTTAGCATTGTGTAAATATCTGAAAGGTGGCAGAGGGTTGAAATCACAGACTGAAACTAATGAATGGATTTAGAGCTCCCAGCTGACAGCAGAGTATTGACACAATGGCAATAGGACAGAACAGGCTCTCACAGACCCCATACAAGCAAACAACTTTGCAAACAAACCACCCTCTCAGTTTCCATAGTTACAGGTTAAGCCTGCCCTGGTGATACTCCAACTGGTTTGTTGTACAACACAACACGCATAAACAAATAAAACAGCTCAATGTAAACAGCCATGGCACTGCAAGTTTTAAATGACTCTTGTTGTTATTGCTGTATCCATATAATATTACAATGGAAATATCTAACAAATCACCTTTAAAAAAAATCAAATAGATCTAGTTTCTTGAGGTCTTGATGAAATAACAGAGAACTAAGTGAAGTCAAACCTTGTCTTTGATTTTATCTGCTGCTCATCAGTATCCTCTTTGCTCAAACTAAATGACTTCAGAGAGAATGATGAAAGAGAACCTTCATCAGCAGCTCTATCTGTGAAAATATGAAAGATTAAAGAGAGACAGAGAGAGAGAGAGAGAGAGAGAGAGAGAAGAGAGAGAGAGAGAAGGGTGGAGAGAGACAAGAGACGTCTATGCTGTGCAACATGTTGTTGTAGTTAATCTGTAACAATTGAATGAAGTTTGATGGGTATTAAAATATTGGCCATCAGATTGTAATAAAAAAACTAACCAAAACAAACAAAAATCAATGGTTCTGAAATAAAATGGGAAATATGTATGTAGTCAAATGAACAGCTACCAAATGAGCTATCATATCACAGTGAAATAAATAAATAAAAATTGTTCCATATACATATCCATGTCTAATAATAATCCTATTAAATGAATAGATATGTATTTATACCATATTGTTCCTACTTTGTTTTCTGATTATATGAGCCGCACTCAAACATGTTGTAAAAAGACTATCAACACATCTGTGACTAAATAATATTTATGCACCAAACTGCTACATTGCTTGGTAACCACAAACAGCCTACAGTTAGGATAAACTATTACTTGGCGCATGGATTATGTTTTCTGAATTATGATAATTCTTAATAATATGATTTTTGAACTTTGGCGTCTTTATCATAGAGTTATTGTACCCTATGAATTACTTTAGTCAGAGCGTTACAGTGGTTTACTGGTAAGGGGGTTTTAGACAATCCATTTCACTTTTCCCATAACATTGTAAAAATCACTGGAATGCACATGTTCCCATAGGTTATTGCTTTAGTTACCCTTGATGGTCAGTGGCAGTGTTGGAGGGATTTAAAGTGTTCCTGTAATTCTGACTCAAACTACTCCCCACTCCCTCCCTATTGATAATCTGTAGAGCAGGACTCAGATTGTTGATGTCTGTATTGGCCCTCAATGTCTCTGTAATTGGACAGAGATAACTTGGTAGGGGAAGGCAGTCTAAATGCACATAGCAAGAGCTCTGCGTAAACTAATGACTCTCCATGGGCTGTGGAGGAACAGGGAAAACACCTCCATTATGAGGAGCTAACTCACCGTAAAAGCATTTCACAAAATGTTCTCTAAATCACACACACACCGAGAAAGAGAGCGAGAGAGAATGAGGAAGAGACGGTTTTGAGGAATGATAATTTGGTCCATTAAACATAACATCAAAGGCAAACACAGAAAATTCCAAAAGAAAAGATTGAAAATTAACCCAACAGAATACACATTTGCCTTAATAAAATAAAGATTTGCAGCAGACTGTAACCATATAGCACTGGAAAGATAAATCAGAAAGCATATTATCAGTTGAGTGTTTGGATATTCTGTTGGAGATGCACATTGGGCTTAAGTTTAATTCTAATTGATGCACACACTGTTGTATATGTAATGTGTGTAGAATTAGAAGTAGTGTTCAGATTGAACACTATATATATTGAATAATACAATACTGTAAGCTGTCTGCAGTATAAATAGTACTGTTAACAGTGTGCAATAAAATGCAGTAGAAATAATAGTAGTCTTTGCAGTGCTAGATAAGCAGATAAGTGGTGCTGTTAGCTGTGTGTAGTTGTAGCGTACAGTATAACTAATGCAGTTTTCAGTGTGAAGAATTAGTAGTAAGGTTAGCATGGCAGCATAAACATTAGGGTATAATGGGGGAAAAAACCCTTGGGGTAATAAGGCACTTTTTTTTAGTGTTTGGGATAGTAATTTCTCACAAAACATGAAATATTCTTAAACAATAGTGCTGGGTTTTGATACAGATTTTCCGATTATATTCCAAACTCTCGATTCGATGAAATTTCGATGAATCTAAATTTGATTCGATATTGATTCATATGGGTATATTTTTGTTACATTGTCCATTTTGCTTACATATAAAAGACATTCTATCTCAGCTAATGCTCTTAATTATAAAAGGAACCCTTATAATAGGCAACCATTCTACACTGGCAGCCAACACTTTGGAATAATGTATAGATTTTGCTGTTTCAGAAGGAAATTGGTACTTTAATTCACCAAAGTGGCATTCAACTGATCAAAAAGTATAGTCAGGACATTACTGATGTGAAAAACAGCACTATCACTATTTGAAAAATGTCATTTTTTATCAAATCTAGACAGGCCCCATTTCCAGCAACCATCACTCCAATTCCTTATCCTTAAGCAATCAATATTAGGTCAAAAATGGCAAAAAAAGAAACAGCTTTCTCTATAAACTCATCAGTCTATTGATGTTTTGAGGAATGAAGGCTATACAATGCTTGAAATTGCCAAAAAACTGAAGATTTCATACAAATGTGTACACTACAGTCTTCAAAGACAAAGAACAACTGGCTCTAACAAGGACAGAATGAGATGCGAAGGCCAGATGTACAACTAAACAAGAGGATAAGAACATCAGAGCCTCTAGTTTGAGAAAAAGACGCCTCACATGTCCTCAGCTGACAGCTTAATTGAATTCTACCAGCTCAACACCATTTTTATGTACAACAGTAAAGAGAAAATTCAGGAGTTCAGGCCTTATGGGAAGAATTGCAAAGAAAAAAACACGTTTAAAACAGAAAAACAAAAAGAGTGCAAAGACAAAGACATTGGACAACAGATAATTGGAAAAGAGTGTTATGGATCTTAAACCCATTTAGCATTTGTGGGATCAGCTAGACTTTAAGGTGTATGAGAAGTGCCGAAAAGACAGCCACATCTATGGTAAGTGTAACAGGAATTTTTCACATTATTAATGTCCTCCTGACTATACATTTTGATCAGTTGAATGCCACTTTGGTGAACAAAAGTACCAATGTCTTTTCATAAGAGCACAATCTGTACATTATTACAAACTTTTGGCTGCCAGTGTAGAAACAATTTGAAATGTTATCATTTGTTTTTCATCAAATTCGTCACATTTAAGATTTTATTTTTGTTTTCAAATTCAGTCTTTATAATCAATTAATGTCTTAAAATGGCATATATTATACATATTTTTGTTATATTTTTATTGTTTAATTGTTTAATTTGTACTGTTTACAAGTATTTACATTGATATGTAGAACATGTGCTGAATAGGTACTGTATAGTATTTGGGGTAATAGCCCCCATTTTAAAGTTGGCTCGCACTGACTGATCCAATCACAATGGAGATTCATTTGTTCATAGAATACTTGAAATGTTGAAATGCCAACTGTGATTTAAATTTACAGGAAATGGTGAACCCTTTAAAAAATGAAAAAAATTAAAATAAAATAAAAAGCATTATTTAAATTTCTCACTTAAAAAACATCTTGCTGTCTTTTTTAATAAATTGACCAATTTTGTCCTATAATCAATGCCCCTACATCTACACTATATAACTTTACTGTGTATATGATTTTAGCTATGTACCCTGCTAAAAAAAAAAACTAAAAAACTCTTAAACCAGCCTAAGCTGGTTTGCTGGTCTTAGCTGGTCACTTTCAGTGCATTATTGTACAATAGCCTACAATAAGCCATTTGGAATATAAGCAGTACTAGCCTGTAGTGTCAGAGCTGAGGGAGCAAAATCTCCAGTGGAGTTCTGGACTACTCCCAGTAACAGCACTGTTTGACCCACTTCACATCACAAAGTCTCAGACTCCAGAGACCCATTCACACTCAGTAGAGCCTCCACACTGTGTGTGTGTGTGTGTGTGTGTGTGTGTGTGTGTGTGTGTGTGTGTGTGTGTGTGTGTGTGTGTGTGTGTGTATACATGCGTGCGTGCGTGCATGTTTGTGTTAGTCTGTACTTCACAAGAACACCAGAACCCCATAATACATCAGCGTAAAGCAGATAATTTCCACAGGAAGAGAGAAAGAAAGTGAATTGCCCTTCTCTTTCTCTCTCAAATCTGTAGATCACAGCATTAGATCTCAGCGGAGGTGAGTATACCAAGCACAATCTTTAAATGGCTGGCTCAGCTAAGATTTTTACAGAATAAGCGAAGAAAGCCATCCTCTCTTTGCAAACTATGTCTTAGCAGTGCTACTCTAGGAAACCGGCAGGGTGTCATATAGTCTTCTGTCTCTTCTATAGCCTCTCTCTCTGTGTATGTGTTTGTGTGCGTATGTGTGTGTGTGGGGGGGGGCGTGTTTATTTGGTTTACGAGGACAATTTTTTGGGTTACAAACTGGTAATTACAAGGGTATTGTGCTATAAATGTGGTTTATGAGGACATTTCTAGTGTTCCCATAATTTAAATAGCAGAAAGTTTTTTGTGAGGGTTAGGTTTAGGGGTAGGGTTAGGTTTAGGGGATAGAAACTATAGTTTGTACACTATAAAAATCATTATGTCTATGGAAATTCCGCATAATGATAGGTAGACCAACATGTGTGTATGTGTGTGTGTGTGTGTGTGTGTGTGTGTGTGTGTGTGTGTGTGTGTGTGAGAGTTATGTTCTGTCAGATTTTAAGGGTTAGTTTGATGTGTATAATCTGCTGTGTCGAGCTTTATTTTCAGGTAAAGCACACATCTTAAAGTAAATAAAGTGAAATCAAACACACATTCCCTATATGTATTTATCCTTGCTCTGCATTAAAACATTGGACCAGAATTACATTTTCAGCTGTGTTAAAGTGCCTTAGACACATTTACAGCTGTGGCGGTTTGACAGTGAGTAATGCTAGAATCCTAGGAACTGAAGAGCTTCAGAGGAGATGATTTCCATCTGAACCTTTATTCCAAACTATTTCAGGATGAGAAACAGAAGTGTCCCCATTCAAACTGATTTCAAAAGCAACTTAAAAAAAAAAAAATCAGATGACTTTTTTCCTGTGGAACACAAAAGGAGCTATAATAAAAATGTAAAAGCTGCTCTTGACCGTACAATGAAAATATATGGCAAGTTCATCTACAATTTTGCAATTGTTTTTATTATTATACAGTATAATAGATTGTGATTTGAACTTGGGTCCCCTTGCTTGCTAATAGAAAACTGAATCAAGATAAATATGTCGTAAGACAAAATATATGTACTATACATGACACCTGAGATGAGGACAGAGAAAAGGTCTGTCTCTATCTCTTGTTCAGGGGTGTTTGATTGTGGTTCACTAATCTTTTGAGGAATCTGCCAGTGATACTAAAATCCTCTGACCATGTGTAAAAAAAAAATTTAAAAATTCATTTTTATCTTATTATAGCCACCTCATGACCAGATGTGGGTAGTAAAATGCTACATTTACTCCATTACATTTACTTGAGTAACTTAAAAAAAAAAACTTTTAGATTAGATTTAAAACTGGGTACTATTTACACTCACTCAAGTAAATTTATGTAATGAATGTTTTTTACTTTTACTTAGTTACAATGGGTGGCATTCCTGTCGTTACAATACTGGGTTTAATTTTAATTCATGTGTAATTTTTTGAGAGATTATTGAATGGGACATTTATAACAGTGGAAGTTCAGCTGCGCGCGCTGTCACAGACTGTCACTCAGTCCAAGTCCATCAGTGCTGCAGCATCAGTCTCTTCAAAGTGAAACACTTTCTTCACAGTAAAAAAAAATTGTTTCATCATGCAATGCCTCCATTTAACACCAAGACAAGCATATTTTTCAAGATTAAAATCTCACGTCAAGGTAAGTTGTGGCTCTAATGCTAACGTGGGCTTTTCTCTGTAATGTGATGGTCATTTTCTGGGTGATTCTGTAACTGGGCTCTTATGACATCAGTTTTTAAGTGTACATTTTTATTATTAAAATCAGTGCAGCAATATATCAGTGCACTATGTCCTGGGTCCTGCATGTCATGAGCAGTATTTACGCATTTTCTGGAAACTATCGAAGCTAATTCGGGCTGATTAACTGTATAAATCCATGTTATGGATATACAGTATATACAGTTATGCCTAAAAAGACCGAATTTCTGTGTGTGCAAAGCGAGGGCCGTGAGAGATGTGCGGGCACGAGGCGATCGTATGGCGAAGAGAGTGGCTGTGTCAGAAATCGTTCACTCATTCACTATTTTCTATATAGTGAATGGCAGTGAGTGCACTATATCTCAGCAGTGGATGAACGAATTGAGTGAGTGAATTTGGACGCTGACATATGAGCGTCGGTGCTCTGGGGCTGTCACAGAAACAATGTCACATATGAACTTTTAAAATACTTTGGCCTTACTTGTTATTCATAAAAAATAATGTATTAATACAGTAAATCTTCATTCTGTTTGTAATTTTAATAATATGTTAATATAAAGAATAAACATATTTTATCAAACGTACATTAATGTATTTATTTGTTATACTTCAGTCTCTTTAAACTCCAATACAAGTTGGAAAGAGTTTCTGGGTGCATAGCGCCTGCATCCGACCAAATTATCAACCTACATGTTATAACCGTGTGGCAGTGGGGGCGTGGTCAAGTGCCCATCCGGAGAGAGAGAAGTGGTAAGGGCACTTACACCTGAGCTAAATTATGACTAACACCTGTCTCTAATTCCAGTGAGCACGGGGAGAGCGAATAAAACCACCCTCGCCACCAGCAGAAGGTGGGGGGGGAGAACGAGTCCAGTGTTGGTGTCTGTCGATATTGTGTTTTCTGAGTGTTTGCCGAAATTGATGTTTATTTTGAGTGTCACTGGACTGAGTAAAAGCACAGGAAATATGCTGTGCACAGCCAAAGGGAAATAAACGGCCTTACCTGTCTCACTGTTCCCGTCTCCTGATTTACCTTTACAAACCGAATATTTAAATCATCCGCAGAATTATCCTTTCCACTTTGTGCAGTCTCACACATTAGTTAAAAATTATATCACCTCAGTGAATGATTTAGTAAATAAAGAATTCTTCATCTTAATGGCAAAATTATGAATAAATATAAATAAAGAGTACATTTTAAAATGTTTCTGTATGTTTTGCCTATATATATATATGTTATTATGCTATTTTATTTATTTGTCAAAAAGTAATTTAATACATTCAGCATGAAATAAAACATTGCAGGAGGGAAGGAAGCCATAAACTCTCAGCTCACACATCTTCCCCACGGTGGATTATGGGCAATTAACTATCGGAATTAGAGTTAGAATGAGTGTATATATATCAATCCCAGAACAACAGCACAGTACCTTGTGAAGATGCTAGAGGAAACAGGTAGACAAGTATCTTTATCCACAGTAAATTTAGTCCTATATCGACATAACCTGAAAGGCTGCAGTGCTCAGAAAGGAAGAAGCCACTGCTCCAAAAGCACCATATAAAAGCCAGACTACAGTTTGCAAGTGCACATGGGACAAAGATCTTACTTTTTGGAGAAATGTCCTCTGGTCTAATTAAATAAAAATTGAAGTGTTTGGCCATAATGACCATTTTTCCCTATCTGTCACTCACTCAACGTTGTGTCGATGTATTGACATTAGGGGTCGCCCTTGGCAGCCCCAAACACCTCTGATCTTTGAGAAAAGGTCAGTAGGAATTGGTGAGTGGAATTTGGATGTCACTCCCCTGGACATACGGGTATAAAAGGAGTGTCATTCAGATTGACATTTTTCTTCTGAGCCGAGCGGTTGTGTTTAGCGAGCTGAATTCCTCTGCCGATCCATTCACCTCTTAAGAAAGCTGTTGGATTTACGGCGCATTACAGCGGTTTCGCCCCCTTGTGCAAAAGTGGAGTGTAGAGAACGCTGAGAGAACTGCATGAGGGTAGTTCTGACACGGGATTGATGCAGGAGTGCTCGGCGACCGATCTCGCCCTCTGGGCAATGAAGGTCACAGCGCAGACTCTTGGGCAGGCGGTGTCCACCTTGGTGGTCCAGAAGCGCCACCTTTGGCTCAACTTGGTCGAGATGAGGGAGGCTGACAAGGTACAGTTCCTTGACTCCCCCATCTCCCATGTTGGCCTATTCTGCGACACCGTCGAGGACTTTGCACAGCAATTCTCGCAAATTAAGAAGCAGACGGAGGCTATTCAGCACATCCTGCCCCGGCGTGGATCAAGATCCCACACCCCGTCTGTTCTTCGCCAACTGCTCTTTGACCACTCTATACTCCTCTGTCTACCCTCTGCTCACTACTCAACTGCTCTATAACCACTATAATCCTCTTCCTGCTCCCCAACTGCCCTTAGACTGCTCTACACTCTGTTGTCTGCTCCTCAACTGCTCTTTGACCACTATAATCTTCTGCCTGCTCATCATCTGCACTTTGACTTCTCTATACTACTCTGTCTGCCCTCTGCTCACTCCCCAACTGCTGTTTGACCACTCTATATTCCTCTGTCTGCTCCTCAATTGTTCTTTGACTGTTGTACACTACAGTCTTGTCCTTTTGCCAGATCAATAACTTCATACAGAGCAATCATTTAATTATTTTAGTGAATGTTTAGTGAGAATATTAGTATCTGAGTTCATTTTTCCACTTTTCTGTTAGACAACCTGAAGACATTTATTTTCAATGAGAATTGGAGGTTTCTGGTGACTAGTGTTAATTTTGTCTGCATTTTTTTTTATTTAGTCTTAGTCCTGTATCAAATGTCCTTGTTAGTTTTTATCATATTTAGTTATGAACAGAAGCTTATTCAGTTTTTTTTAGTTAAGTTTTAGTTGACTATAAGTTGTGTCATTCTTATCTTAGTCAAAGAAAACCCTCAGTATTTTAGTCTAGATTTAGTTAATGAAAAATGTTGACATTTTAGTAATATGTTTGTGACGTTTAGACAGGTGAAACATCAAGAAATCCAAGTGTTTGCACTATAAGTAAATCATTGCAATGATTTTAACTTAACACAAACCCTGAGTATCCAGAAAAAGAAAACTCGACACAATCAATACTAGATGGTTCTTTATGCAGGTTATGCAGGCATATTACTGCAGACACCTTTTTGAGGTATGTTTATGTAGGCAATTATCATATCATATCCAAATTCATTTTGATGCCAAATCAAAACATTTTTGATGGTAATATGAAGGACAAATAAACACAGCATTGTCACCATGCCAAATACATAAGTCATTGGTCTATACTCAATCTTACGTTACCTTTGACGCTCATTTTCAGCTACTTCACAAAAATTTGCTAGCCTGTTAGCTTAATGAGTTTGGTTTAGCAATAAAACACAGCCTACATAATGTAACGCCACCGCCTTGTCTTAATATAGCGTATTAAGTTGTCTAATATAGCTGTCACAAGTTGTCTTAATAAAAAATAAATAAAATAAAAAAAAAAAAAAAACAACAGCAAAATCGTTAACCTACCTCAATTTCTTTGTGGTTAGCCTTCATACCATTGTCTCTTTCTCCGAAGTCCAAATGTTGCTGTCATTATTTTATCGCGGCGGCATTTTGCGGCTCATTTTTGCTTATCGCGGCCCATTAGGCACGTTTTGCAGCCAACACACCGGCCCGCTCGGTTCTCCCGATGGTCTGACCAGGGCCGGTGTGTTGGCCGCGAAACGTGCCGAATAAATATATGAATAATTCAGAAAAAAACAGACTATAATATTTTGTCTCCTATATTTCCCCCGACAGAAATAGAGATTTTATTTTTTAAACTACATTTTAGTCTCGTCTTTTTTTGTCAGTAGTATTGCATGTTGATATAATCACAATTAGTGTTTATTGACGTCGGTGCCGTCTCGTTATCATCTTATCTTAGTCATGGAAAAAAGGTTGTTGGCGAACATTTTTCGTCATAGTTTTCGTTAACGAAATGAACGCTACTGGTGACATGAGTGGCAGTGGCCATTGGGAATGGGACAAAATTAAGCTGAGCTCAACTTTATGCAAATTAACAGCAGTAATGCAATGTGACGACTACCAATAGGAGTGCAGATAGTGATCCACTGCCTGATATAGTTGGATACAGCAGTCGAGTAGGAACACCTTCTAGCTACCAGCAGCAGAGCGACATCCAGTGATTTATTTACTGTCAGACTTAACACTCCACAATATGCAAGATTCAAATTAGTGCATGCCAAAGCATAGTGGTGCATTAACCATAGTATGCCAAAAGTGCACAATGACAATTTTCGGTGGATATTCAAAGAGTGCATTCGGGCATATATATATTTTTTCAGTTAATATTTCCCACTAGCCCTTCGCAAAGAAGAGGAGTTTGTGACACTTCTCTTTCAACTTTTTCAGTTATAGAAAAGTGAATCACTCACCTCTGACCTCAAGGTCCTCTGACCTCAAGGTTTAAATTTGTTTACAACAACAGTGTTATCATCTCTGTGACAGCAGCAGATGTGGATAGAATAGCCAAAAACTGTACTAAAATAAAAGTACAATTACTTAAAAAAATATAATTACTCAAGTAGAAGTAAAATTGATAACATAAATAATTAATTGTAAGAAAGTATCCATTTAAAAAAGTGCTCAAGTAGTGAGTAACTCTTTACTTACACAAATTACATAATGGACGTTAACTCCCTACATTCCATTACATAATACACATTTAAAATGTATTACAGATCTATTACTATTATTAATGTAAATTCTGTCATTCACCATCATTTTGTTTCAAACCCATATGACTTTCTTCATTCAAACCATTTTTTGATAGAAGTTCTTCTCACAGCCCAGCAGGGGGCAATATGCAAAGAAGAATGTGAATCACCAAAAACACAAGAAGAAGAATGTGAAAGTGATCTGTTTCTCACCCACACCTATCGTATCACCTCTGAAGTTATTGATTAAACATTTTTTGCTTTAAAATATTGGCACCCATTCACTTGCATTGTATGGACCAAAAGAGCAGAGAAATTATTTTTAAAATCTTCATTTCAGTGCAGCAGATGAAATTAAGTCATACACATCTGGCACGAGGGTGAGTAAATGATGAGAGAATTTTCAGTTTTGGGTGAACTATCCCTTAAAATACTCTTGTCAGATCTGGATGAATTTGTCAATAAGAAGAGAGGTTTGGCAACCTTTCTAATAATTATTATGGAGAAAATTTGAACATTGTCCCACAGGGACATAATATATAATGCTGAAATATAAACCAAAGCAAGATCATGTTTTATTAATGCATACTTTCACTCTTTCATAGCTTTTAGTTGTAAGTTCAGTGTAGTTACAGTTTTCAGTTTCGAAAGAATTTTGATCATTAGTTCTGTATAGCGTTAGTTCTTAGAGTGCTGCCATAAGTTGGAGCTGCAATTTTAATCTTGAAATATCTGCTTGACTTATTTTAAAATAGTGTTACATGATTAAAATATTCTTTTATATATGTGTTTCACTTTGAAGATCATGATGCAGCAGCAGTGATGGACTCGACTTGAGTGACAGTCTGTTACAGCGCGCGCAGCTGTGTGAACAGCCACTGTCTTAAAAGCCCCATTCAATAATCTCTCAATAAATTACACATTTATTAAAATTAAACCCAGTATTGTAATGACAGGAACACTGCCCATTGTAACTAAGTAAAAGTAATTTGAAATTTACTTGAGTGAGAGTAAAAACCACCCACTTTTAAACTTACTCTAAAAGTAATTTTCCTCCAAAAAAGTTACTCAAGTAAACGTAACGGAGTAAATGTAGTGCATTACTACCCACCTCCGAACAGCAGTGTTATTTATGGACAGAATGTTTCACTGATATGTGTAGGGTTTCTTGGTTCAGGTTTGGAGAATGTACAATTAATATTAATGATTGTAATCAATGATTAATCATACGGTTTGAACGAGATACCAATACATTCTAAATTGCCCCAAAACAGGGGTTATATAGCCCAAAAGTCTGCTTCAGATATATATAGATAATTAACACAACAAATTATAATTAATTAGGTATATACATCATATGCAGACAGGCTGTATTAATTTTCAGAACACCTTAATGGAATTAACCCGTACCGCAACCAACCAGTTCGTCCAGCAAACCACTTTGCTCGATACTCTTGATCAATTCTCCAGAAGGTTTATTCTTAATATAAGCTAACTTAATCAAAGCACGTTAACTTAATATCAGCTCGTAGCTTTAGATCGCACATTAAAGAGGCTTTGCTTTATGACCAACAAACACAGACAATCAAGCATATAATTGGGTTTAATACAAGGAACTAGGATATATCACAAACTTAAACAAACATAGAACACATTTAACAACAAACATTTAACATAGAACAAACAAAGTAAAACAGTAAGGAAAATAAAGAGATTACTGATAGCAAACTTGTTACAACAGTTAAACCTTAAGAGCCAGCAAGGGAATTACACACTTTAACGCATTTGAATTTAGATGGAATAATACTTGCAAAATGGACCTTTGTGTCGCTGAACAAGACTGCGTGTGTGCGTCAATGTCCTCGTTGCGTCCGTGAGATGGAGGATTTCTCTTGGTGCTTCTCGAGCGTGGATCGCTCGCGGGAAGTTCAAAGCATCTTAGGAGTAATGGTTGAAACTGAGAGAGAGTCCTTTCACACGGAGGATATCGGACTGCTCCAAAAACGTAGAGTGTTGAGCTTTGTCCGAAGACAAGAAAAAGACTGAGATAAACGCCAAATAAAACAAAAGACATGTCTGACGAGAGTCTGAAGAGAAGTTGAAGAAAACTTGAAGAGGTTCAGAAGAGAAAGCAAGAAAGCAAGAGGGCAAGAGAGCAAGAGAGGACAAAGAGGGAGTGATTCCACACCAGATCCTGACTTTTAAGGTAGGAAGGTCACGCCTCCTTTGGGGGGAATGACCCAATGAGGCTCCTCAGTTTTGGCGCGAGAAGGTTCCCTTTGTCTTGTCAAGGCTAGTCATTTGCCTAATTTATGACAGGGTCTGGATGTGGTTGGAATCACTCAAAAGATGGTAAAACATAGCAGAATACATTTTAATGTAACCTTATATATATATATTCAGCTAGGGCGAGTCGTAAGGTTTAATTTGATACCAAGAAACTTGTATTTGGTACACTTAAAAGTGAATATATACTCTTAGATTCTTTATATAAGCCCTCAGAGTTTAACTACACAACTAAACAATCTTAACTAGTTTGATATAACAGCAGAAATACCCAAGCATACGGGAATAAAACATATTTCCTTAAAAATAAGCCATTTCTTGGTTTTAAATGGTATGAACGTGTGTGTGTATAGATTTTCAGTGTGTAGATGGCGATATCACGAGTGTCTCTGGAGAGGCTCTTTGGGTTGTAAAAACGTCAAGAAGCATTCTAACTCCCAGACTTGCTGGCGCTACCTGGTGATTTAGATGGGGAGTCACAATGTGTGGGGGTTTTAGAACCCTTAGTAAAAATGTGTGCATTGCATTCAGAATTAATGAGTTCATGATTTTCCGTTCATACTCTACATATGTCACACTAATATGCACTATATACCGTAGAACAGAGAATTAACATCACATTCAAACAGCCTTCCAAACAAACATGTAGTTTGTTAACAAACTGTGGGTTTTTATCAAGTTATCTGGGTATATTTGTGTGCCCAGAAGGACAGTCAAATCTGAAATCACCTACATTGTGGCGACCAGCCACACCTAACATACTAAATAATAACTTCAAATTAAAATGTAAATATGCAAAATGGTGTGTGTGGGGGTTAGGTTTAGGGAATAAAATATTTCATACACTTATTATAAAAACAATAGAAGTCAATGGAATGTCTCTATATCTATATCAAAAAACATATTGGGTGGCATAGTGGACTGAAGCACATAACTGTTTATCAGAAGGTTTCTGGTTCGATCCCCACAGCCACCACCATTGTGTCCTTGACTTAACTCCAGGTTGTACCGGGGGGATTGTCCCTGTGTCACGAACCCCTTTCCTCTGCCCCATCTCAGCTTCCTCACACATGCACACTATCTCCCTTCTCGCACACAGGCACTCCGCGAGCATGCTCGCTTCCCGCTCCCTCGCTCCGCCCCCCTGAGCGCGTACGCTCTTTTTCCTCCATCGGGCTTCCACGCCCGGTTTTGCTTTTACGCTCGTAAACGATCTCCCCCCTCTGGCGCACTCGGCTCTTCAGCCTGAACATTATGACCACCTACACTCACGCGCATCCTATCCCCACACATTAGATTCACCTGCACTCGTCTCGTCACCTTCATTGTTCACACCTGCACCTTCCCCTATAAATACCCAGCACTTCCGTTTCACGGGGGTTGGTTATTGTATGTATTTAGATTCCCGTGTTTTGACCCCCGCTAGTCTCATCTAGTTTCGCCCCGCTAGTCTCATCTAGTTTTGCCCCCGCTAGTCTCATCTAGTTTTGCCCCTGCTAGTTTCGTCTAGTTTCGACCTCCCTCCTCTTGATTATCCTCTTAGCTTGCCAACTCGTTCCCCTGTCTTCGTTCCCACTCGCGCCATAGTTGTTAACTGTTTTCCCCCTTCGACCCCCGCTATCGTTGACCACTCTCTCCCGGATTTGCCCCTTTACCCTTTCTGATTCCCCGGCTCTGACCTTACGCACCCCCTTGACCATTCTTCACTGGACTTGCCCCTTTTTGAACTGTTGCCTGCTTTATGGATTAATAAAGCAGTCTTCCCCTCAACATTGTGACTGTCTCTTTTTGTGTGCGCGTTATAGAATAACCAACCTCACCGTAGCAGTCACAATGTACTCCACAGATTTACGCAGCTC
Source organism: Xyrauchen texanus (assembly GCF_025860055.1). NCBI lineage: Eukaryota > Metazoa > Chordata > Actinopteri > Cypriniformes > Catostomidae > Xyrauchen > Xyrauchen texanus. The sequence goes on along the minus strand of NC_068302.1, from coordinate 22,942,076 downwards.
TCTAGAGCGGATTTTCGTGGCGTGTTTGGAGCGTGGATTTGCGGCTGGGAGAGATTACCACGCACTCACGGCCCAGGGACAGCAGGTAAGCACTTTGTTTGACTTTTGTCACCCTGTTCTACCTGTGTCTGTCCCTGAGCCCGTTTATGCTCCCAGCGCATTTCTGAGCGCCGTGGGCCTTCAACCCCCTGAGAGGTTTGACGGCTCTTCTGGCGCTTACCATGAGTTTTTCGTGCAAGGCAGTGGTTGTGTAACGCATAACCCCGCCCTTAACATTATGGAGCCAGCGGCTCGACTCATGTGTTTGCGCCAGGGGAGTCAACCCTTGGAGGATTATGTCACTGATTTTTGTGCCCTGGCCAACCAAGTGAATTTTGATGAGGTGGTTCTGAAAGACATTTTTCAAAATGGACTGAATGAGCCAGCCTCATCATACATGCCTGGTGGTCGCTGCTCTCTCGACCTGGCTCAGTTTATCGACCTCGCCCTGCTGTGCGTTGGTTCCTCGTTTACTGTGGGGGAGGCAGACACTGAACCAGCGCTCCACACCAAGACCCCCCTCTCGAAGCCTACCACGGCCCCCGTCTTGAAGCTTTACACGGCCCCCGTCTTGAAGCCTTACACGGCCCCCGTCTTGAAGCCTTACACGGCCCTAGCCCCGAAGCCTGTAACGGCCCCAGTCTCGAAGCCTGGCACGGCCAGAGAGCCAGCACCCATGCCCGCCACGGCCAACGAGCCAGCGCCCATGCCCGCCACGGCCAACGAGCCAGCGCCCATGCCCGCCACGGCCAACGAGCCAGCGCCTATGTCTGCCACGGTCAGCGAGCCAGCGCCTGTAGCCTCGACCGCCCCAGAGCCAGCGCCTGTAGCCTCGACCGTCCCCATGGCCACATCCCCTGTTGGCCGAAGACGTCAGAGAAGGAAGAGGGCCCCTTCTCCCCAGTCTCGTCTTGTGCTCAAGACCGCAGAGGTTCCCCCAGAGTCTTCCACGGCTCTCCCGGGTTCTGCTCCGCCCCCCGAGTCTTCCACGGCTCTGCCGGGTTCTGCTCCGCCCCCCGAGTCTTCCACGGCTCGGCCGGGTTCTGCTCCGCCCCAAGTCTTCCACGGCTCTGCCGGGTTCTGCTCCGCCCCCCGAGTCTTCCACGGCTCTGCCGGGTTCTGCTCCGCCCCGAGTCTTCCACAGCTCTGCAGACCTCTGCTCCACCCTCAGAGTCTTCCACGACTCTGCCGGCCTCTGCTCCACTCTCAGAGTCTACCACGGCTCTGTCAGCCTCTGCTCGCCCCTCAGAGCCCTCCCAGGCTCCGCCTCACGAGTCTCTCAGGGCTCCTCCTCTCGAGCCTCCCAGGGCTCCTCCGCTCAAGCTTCCGAGAACTCCTCCTCACGAGCCTCCCAGAGCTCTACCCCTCAAGTCCCTCAGGGCTCCCCCTCCTTCCAAGCCTCTCACGGCTTCACCTCTCGAGTCTCTCAGGGCTCCATCCCTCGAGTCTTTCATGGCTCCACCCCTCAAGCCTCTCACGGCTTGGCCTCTCGAGTCTCTCAGGGCTCCTCCCCCTCTCAAGCCTCTCAGGGCTCCCCCTCTCGAGTCTTTTGGGGCTCCCCCCCTCAAGCCTCTCGAGCCTTCCAGGGCTCGGCCACTAGAGGCTCCTATGGCTCTGCCTCCCGAGCCCCCTACGGCTCCCCCTCCAGAGCCTCCTACGGCTCCACCTCCCGAGCCTCTCATGGCTCTGCTCCCAAAGACTCCAGAGCTTCCTAGGGCTCCGCCTCTCGAGCCTTCCACGGCTCCGCCACCCGAGCCCCCTACGTCTCTGCTCCCTAAGACTCCAGAGCCTTCTAGAGATTCGCCTCCCGAGGCTCTGCCTCCCAAGCCTCCTACGGCGCCACCTCCCCCGGCTCTGCCTCCAGAGCCTACCAGGGCTTCACTCCTGGAGCCTTCTACGGCGCCACCTCCCACGGCGTCACCTCCCTCGGCTCTGCCTCCAGAGCCTTCCAGAGCCTCACCTCTGGAGCCTCCTACGGCGCCACCTCCCCCGGCTCTGCCTCCAGAGCCTACCAGGGCTTCACTCCTGGAGCCTTCTACGGCGCCACCTCCCACGGCATCACCTCCCTCGGCTCTGCCTCCAGAGCCTTCCAGGGCTTCACCTCTGGAGCCTCCTACGGCGCCACCTCCATGGGCTCCACTTCCTGAGCCTTCCAGGCCTTCGCCCCTAAAGCCCCCCTCGGCTCTGCCTCCAGAGCCTTCCAGGGCTTCACCTCTGGAGCCTCCTACGGCGCCACCTCCAAGGGCTCCACTTCCAGAGTCTTCCAGGCCTTCGCCCCTAAAGCCTCCTTCGGCTCCACCTCCAGAGTCTTCCAGGCCTTCGCCCCTAAAGCCTCCTTTGGCTCCACCTCCAGAGCCTTCCAGGCCTTCGCCCCTAAAGCCTCCTTCGGCTCCACCTCCAGAGCCTGCCAGGCCTTCGCCCCTAAAGCCTCCGTCGGCTCCACCTCCGGAGCCTTCCAGGACCCCACCACCAGAGCCAACGACGGTGCCGCCTCTGACGGCTCCGCCTTTCACGGCTCAGCCCGGACTTCCGGACCCTCTACCTGTCCTGTGGCCTCTTCCCTGGCCTCCGGACCCTATTCCTGTCCGGTGGTCACCTTCCAGACCCCCGGACCCAGTCCCTGTCCTCCAGTCGCCTTCCAGACCCCCTGACCCAGTCTCTGCCCTGAGGCTGCCCCCCAGATCTCCCGACCACCCGCCTGTCCGCTATGTTCCCCTTGACCTTGCATTGAACTGCCCATTTGACCCCCATGGACTGTTTCATTTTCCCTTTATGCCTTCTGTCCCCATATGGTTTGTGTGTTTTGTGTGTTTCTGTCCCCCGCGAGCTCACAAGCTCGTTCTGTTCCCCGCGAGCTCACACGCTCGTTCTGTTCCCCGCGAGCTCACACGCTCGTTCTGTCCCCTCGAGCTCACATGCTCGTTCTGTTCCCCGCGAGCTCACACGCTCGTTCTGTTCCCCGCGAGCTCACATGCTCATTCTGTCCCCCGCGAGCTCACACGCTCGTTCTGTCCCCTCGAGCTCACACGCTCGTTCTGTTCCCCCGAGCTCACACGCTCGTTCCGTTCCCTCGCGCTCCTCGCAGCCGAGCGCGGCCGTCAGGAGCCGTCCTATTCAGTGGGGGGAGTACTGTCACGAACCCCTTTCCTCTGCCCCATCTCAGCTTCCTCACACACGCACACTATCTCCCTTCTCGCACACAGGCACTCCGCGAGCGTGCTCGCTTCCGCTCCCTCGCTCCGCCCCCCTGAGCGCGTACGCTCTTTTTCCTCCATCGGGCTTCCACGCCCGGTTTTGCTTTTACGAGCTCTCGCTCGTAAACGATCTCCCCCCTCTGGCGCACTCGGCTCTTCAGCCTGAACATTATGACCACCTACACTCACACGCATCCTATCCCCACACATTAGATTCACCTGCACTCGTCTCGTCACCTTCATTGTTCACACCTGCACCTTCCCCTATAAATACCCAGCACTTCCGTTTCACGGGGGTTGGTTATTGTATGTATTTAGATTCCCGTGTTTTGACCCCCACTAGTCTCATCTAGTTTCGCCCCGCTAGTCTCATCTAGTTTTGCCCCCGCTAGTCTCATCTAGTTTTGCCCCTGCTAGTTTCGGTCTAGTTTCGACCTCCCTCCTCTTGATTATCCTCTTAGCTTGCCAACTCGTTCCCCTGTCTTCGTTCCCACTCGCGCCATAGTTGTTAACTGTTTTCCCCCTTCGACCCCCGCTATCGTTGACCACTCTCTCCCGGATTTGCCCCTTTACCCTTTCTGATTCCCCGGCTCCGACCTTACGCACCCCCTTGACCATTCTTCACTGGACTTGCCCCTTTTTGAACTGTTGCCTGCTTTATGGATTAATAAAGCAGTCTTCCCCTCAACATTGTGACTGTCTCTTTTTGTGTGCGCGTTATACCCTGTAATAAGTGCACTGTAAGTCGCTTTGGATAAAAGCGTCTACCTAATGCATAAATGTAAATGTAAATATTGTGGTAAATTAGGAATAGATTGATACACGTACACACTTGTTTCTGCTCTTTTCATTCTACAGGTAAGTAATACAAAGAAACATTGTTTTGTACAGCTCTAATTAATGATGAATGGACTGCTGCACCAATAACAAATGATGTCTGATCTCTGAGGACAGAGCTCACACTGAATAAAAAAGACTCCATTCATATCCCTCTCTCTCTCTCTCTCTCTCTCTCTCTCTCTCTCTGCCTGGGGCCAACATTTGACTCTGAACTTTGCAAAACACAATTTAAAAGACAAGGCAAAACATCATAAAATAAACACTCCACTGCATGGCCCATGCTCATCTAAATACACTGCTGAAAAGACTAGTTTAGATCAGCATCAATTCCCATTCAAGTCCAGGCTGGTTTATGCTGATTATTGCTGATTTAATGCTAGTCAACATGCTAGCCCCGTTCACACATGCAGAAACTTCAAGCGACTTCATCTCTTTTAATTTTCAATGAGAAATGGTGACTTTCAGCAACATGAGCATCAGTGACTAGATGCGAGAGTGTCCAGCAACTTCATAAAGTTGAGAAAAGTTTCACTTTATGCAAATGAGGAGTGTTTTTCTGCAGCAACTACCAATAAGAGAGAAGACTGTAACCAAATACTGTATATGGATATGATAAAAATGATAAGTGAGAAAAGAAACTGTTGGCAGTCTGAGTTTAAGTAATACATTAATAGATTGTTCATCTAGTTAATGACAGGATGCAATTAACTCAGCTGTAGGATATTTAAAACACTCTCTCCTGCAGAATGTTCATTATTAGCAACAAGAAAACAAATTCCTTGTCATATTAGAATTTGATCACCGTTTTACCTGCAATATGTCTCATCTGTAATCAGATTGTCTAAAGATATGGCTTGATGTGCAGTCCACCAATAACGCCCACTAGAGACATCAGAGTATAGAGAGTAGCAACTTCAAGCGATAAATTAATTGCATGTGTGACCAAAGCTTTATTCGGTAGGATATAAAGAGGGTTTCTCTCTCAAAAGCAGCAGCTATCTCTCTAGTACATTTGAAGCATCATTAGTCATTACTGGTCTGTTTATATCCTCTTGTACTTTGGCAGCATTACTTAATAATTTGAGTTTACAACATGTTACTGACTTAATGAGTATGGCTGGATTTTAACTGCCACTGTGGATAGAGAATATATTAAGACTCCATTAGTGTAAGATCTGTTTTGCAGATTATCAGTAGATCTCAAGTGTTTATTGGGCATTCTGCACTAAGCTCAATATTATAGTATCTGAATTTCTGATGAACATATGCCAAGCCAGGCTGCCAAGAACCATTAGTTATGAGAGTAGAATGTGTAAAGCTATAAACCTCTAACCGCTTTAACTCTAGTGCTCCTACCTCATGCAAACAGACAGAGAGAGGGAAAGGAATATCTGCTTGGGTAAATATTTTTAATAAGTAAATATGGCTATGTTACTTTCACACAGTAAGGAAGCTACAACAGCATTTTGTAACACTACACAATTTCTTCTGTTCGTATAAAAGCTTGCATAAGCAGCTCAAATACTGTTTGTATGAATGAATAACCAAAGTAAAGCCCCTTTTTTATTCTCGCAATAGCCGTGAATAATGCCTGTAACCACTGTGACATTGACTAAAGGAAATATAAAAGATGGCGACTTCTGTACTGAGCTTCGGGTTCAACCGTCAAATCTTAATAAACCGGTAGTGGCTTCTAATGCTCTGTGTGTTTGAACATATACAGACTGGTCTCACTGTGAATTTGGCAACAGCAGGTCGAAAGTTGCACTGCTGAAATTGGTCTGTGCCAACAAAAATTGGAATCACTGCCCCCAGTTGTTAAAGCTAGAAGTGTTGTCCAACATCTGGGCATGTATGATCTCCAGTTTCTGGGTGAAATTTCCACAATGAGGCACCAAGAGCTTGTTGTATTTTTAGTTGTAAATTATCGTCAAAAGAAATGCATATTTTATTACCATATTTTCTGATACATACTGTAAGTCGCAGTTTTTTCCATCAACTGAGAGGTCTTGTGACTTACAGTCCAAAGCGACATATTTAAATAATTTATTTGTAACTGATGTCAGCTGGTCAAACATACTGCACACTGAAACACATATGTTTGAACACGAACAGATGAAAACAGAGCATTTTTATATAGCCAGTTTAAATATTCTCTTCATCACTAAATTATTGTTCAAACAAACTCTAGACCTCCTTCAAAGGCAACTCCTCACATGCCCTCAAAATGACATTTCATCACACTTGTAAAAACATTCAGTCAGTGAATCATATAATCAGTGCAGACCAAAGAAGGTTGCAAGTATCAGAAATAACAACAGATGGAAAGTTGCAAATGTTAATAAATAAATAGAATACAACAGGCATAATGTTTTAATCACAGACTAAAAGCTGTTTATTTGCATACAGCATAGAGTTGCATATGTTATAAACAGATGTGGCTTATTATTCGCATTAATTTCATGAAAAGTACACATGGTTACTTAAACAAATGCTCCCGATTAGAACAAGACCAGATACTGCTTGATACGATGCATAGATTCTGAAGTGATCTTAACGGATGGCATTTTGACATGTTGAACGGCTGAAGGGAAGTTGGACAGCTGCTACCGGGTCTTAGAGAAACCATATGAAGTCCATTTTTACCAGGTGCGACTTTATTTACGAAAAATGGGGTTGATTTCAGGGTACATGCATTTCCCATGTGATTATTTTGGAACATGTATTTAGCACTCTAAAATAGGACTGACAACAATTTTATGCTGCTGTGTGAAGGTAGCCGAAGTGCATGTTATCTACACATTTGGTTTGAGTGTTGTTTTGGTAGAAAGTGAGAAGTCAGTTTTGGCCAGTGACAGGAACACACATGATCATATACATTTTTATGGTAAGACTAACAAAAGAAAACAAGAAAACAAGACACTTGGTTGAAAGAAGCGAAAGTAAGAGAGTGAGGTGAATCCCTATTGGCCAACTACAATAACATGCCAGCCATGGCTTTTCAGTCTGATCTGACAGAATTGTGCTTCCTCTCAGTATATTAGCCAGACAGGGGGCTTCTGTGCTTTCACTGTAAATGATCAGATAGCAGGAAATCAGTGGAGCACAGCGGAAAATCAGAGGTGCTCCAGTGTCGATGTGTTAAGCCTCCAGTTACAGTCATCTTTTTTCCATTTCCATGGTGCTGTCATTTGCATGCACCAGCATTTGTAATAAGCCTGGCCTTTGCCCAGGATTCTCAGCTGCCTCCACCCTTATAGAGCAAGAGACTTCTGTGGTGAAACTCTCATTACGCATTCATGCACCATAGCAACATGAACTCCAGCTTTCATGGATCAACTTAACCAGCATGCTAATTAGCAGGTACAATAACCTGGCTGTCTACAATGGCCAAAAGGCTAAGAAAACTTTTAAATGCATCCCAGAAAACATACCATTGAATAAAGTCAGATGGTCAGAGCTGCCCCATTCATCTTTGTCTCAGTTAAAAACAGGTGTTTCAGTGTTCTAAAATGAACATAGTCTGCCTAGGTCCAGTTCTTGCTTAAATCTGCATTTTTCTATCCTTGATTTTGATATGTTTAAATGTAATCTTCTTAGATGAAGTGAGTGCATAATGAATGTTAACCTATTTTACAGTTCTATCATCATTTAATAATTGGTATTACACACAGTCTTGCTGAGAAAGAAATAATATGTAGACATATTCAAATACATTTCCAGAGATAAAATAAAATTGATTAAAAAAGGGTATGAGTGAAATTAAAGAGCGAGCAAGAGAGGGGCCCTTAGGGTTTAGCTTCATATTTAAATGAGCAGATAAATGCGAGAGAATTCTGTGAAGTTAAGAGACCATTTATACAATACTAAGGTCTACACTTCTCCTGTAGTATTTATGAAGGCTGTTAACCATTCAGCCCTGTCACTTTTATTTTTTAAAACATGTGACTCTCTGACCCTCCAGTTAAACAACCTTGAGATTAATACTCACTGATTTTATCATAATTGCCCTAATAAAATAATAGTTATGGCTATTACTGCTGCCCTGGGTGTCCCAGATGAATAATAGAAAGAAAAGACAGAAATTACTCCTCTGTCACAGGGTTTAAACTATTAAAACAGGCATATGAAAAAGTGCATCATCACAGCTGTGTCCATAACTAAGGGATGGCTATGTGTTGCTGACAGAAGTTATTACAAGAAACTCGCCTGAATAGGGGACTGTGGTGTAAGTTTTCCCACATTTTATCTACGTTTTCCACTTGTCAAAGAAAAATAAGATAATTAAAATTATCTACAGCACATTGTTCACATGTTCATAAGCCAGTCAGGAAAAGATTTAGTATTCTGAATACGTTGTGGCAGTGGGGGCGTGGTCAAGCGCCCTTCCGGGAGAGGAAGCGGTAAGGGTGCTTGCACCTGAGCTAAATTATGTCTAACACCTGTCTCTAATTTCAGTGAGCATGGGGAGAGTGGCATAAAAGCAGGCACAGAACCTCCAGCAAGAGAGAGAGAGAGTCCGACCAAGCCTGTCTGAGTAGCTTATGAGTTGTTTGTGTAAAGCTGATTGTGAAGCTGTAACTGCTGAATGTGCACGAATTAAAGTCTTACCGGTGAAGTTGAAGCCTGTTTTCCTGTGTCTTCCTTCCCTCCGTGGAGAAGAGTGTCACACGTATTTGAATATAAAACAATTTTCATAGCCCCCATTATAGTTTTTAATAGTATGTCCTGCATAGTAAAGAATGAACATGCAAAAACTGTCAGGGTTCTGTCCTTAGTTTTGGGGTTTTCCCCCTTTGGGTAGAGCCCTGACATGTACGTTTTCTTTGTTTGTTTTGTGTATTGTGTCTAGATTCAGCCACATCAGTTGGTTCAGTTTATTCACTCTGTGGCTGAGTCCAGGCATTTGTGTTTTTTCTCGTGTTATGTGAATATACTTGGGTTTGTTTTTTCCTCATTCCCTTATGCATTCATGTCTGTCTTCAGTGATAACCCCACCCTCTCGTTTTCATTATTATCTGTCTGATTATTAGTTATTTAGTTTCATCTGCCCTCCTTATTATCCCCTTGTTTTCTCCTCTATTTAATCTCCTCTCGTGTTCTGTCCTATGCCAGATTGTTTTGTACGTTTATCACCATGTGATTTTCTAGTACTGAAGTCTTGTCTCCAGTCAGTTCCTGAACTTTGGTCGGTCTTGTCTTTGTTTATCTTTGTTTGTTTTTGCCCTGTTTTGTTGTTCCTCTCCCTCGTGAGAGTTTTGGTTTGTATTTTTTTCTGTCTAATAAAAGCCCTTGTACATGCCTTCCAGCATTTGGGTCTTATACTTCAATGACAGAACAATCTGGCCTACTATGGACCAAGGAGAGGCAGTGGGCATTTTTTATCCCACTCCAGCCCGAAAGGAACCAGTCTCTCAAAGTACCTCCCAGCTCCCTGAACGGTCGTGATTTTGGCATCTACACTATGAAGCTGGTCAGTTAGATTCACAGGTTGTGCTTTGACGAGACCTGGTTAAAACAGCTCTTCCTTTCAGGTCTTTCCTGCTGCAGAGATGGAACACCAGATCTGACATCCCATCTCAGCCCATTGTCTTTTCATCCCTGGGCACTTCATGGGCTTCACTGTGCCATAGGAGGAGCAAGTTCGCTGCCCAGTCTGACCCTCCCTTGAAGCCTCTGCCTCTGCCAGCGCTCCCAGCCATGGAGGCCGTTCGCCTGCCGGTGCTAATGCTCCTGGCCATAAAGGCCGTTCCCCTGCCGGTGATAGCGCCGCCTGCCACAGAGGCCGTTCCCCTGTTGGTGCTAGCGCTCCCGGCCACGGAGGCCATTCCCCTGCCGGTGCTTGTGCTCCATCACGGAGGCCGCCACCCAGTCTGACCCTCCCTTGAAGCCTCTTCCCTGGCCACCAGACCCTGGGGTCCTGGGGTTCCTGGGAACCCTACTTCCTGTTGGAGCCTTCCTCTCTGGCTGCCTGACCCTTTCCTAAGACCTCTCCCTTGGTTTATCCAGTCGGCTCCACCCTGGTCTGTCTAAATTGTTTGATGTTATGTGTTTGTATTGTTTTGTTTTGTTTCGCTTCCGGACCTATGGTTTCTGTCCCCTTAAGAGGGGATATTCTCACTGCCCCCTATGTGGCACAGCCCTGACATGTACGTTTCCAGATACTTGTGTTTTTTCTCATGCTGTGTGAAGAACTATTTGTAGCATTTGTAGCATTGGATTATTGTGATATGACCGCTAATAATTAACATCAGATAAATGCAGCCTCTTACTGTTGTTTACGTAAACCTGGAGATATTACAATATTCGAAAATAGAGATCAATGTTTCCCCAAACATTTCAAATGTACAGTTCTATCCCTCTAATTTGTAATCTGTACTCATGACAGAAAAGATCTCACAAACCAGCAGACAATCCGCAACTCAGTGGTTGAGAAATCCTGTTTTAGAGGATATACATTGTGTAACTTCAAGTGCAATTTGAAAACTATGCAAATTTTGGGACATTATTTCAGTTTCTAATGAGAATGTATTTCAAAGTGTTAAGTATGTGTCAAAATGGTGGACAAGGGGAACAAAGAATTGCCTTTGAAAGCTATAACACACAATAGTGAGTGAACACAACTAGACAGCTTACTTCCACAGAGCCTGGCCTGCATACAAATCCCTTGTTCATGCCATTAACTGCAGTTTGATGCTGATCAGCCTCAATTTGCAAGCAACTGTAAAATTACCTGAGCATCTAATGTTTAAAACAGGCATGAGGGGGTGGCAGCACTAATTCAGAAAAGCTCTGAAATCAGCAAGGTTATGCTGGATGAATCTTTGCACAGTTCACCGACTTCAACCGCAACCATCAGCAGAACCTTGTGTGTGAATGTGTGTGAGTGCATCATTAAGTGAGATGGATGGCTTCAACCCTGAAAGAGGACACCTGCCCTGCTCGCAAAATTCATGACAAGTTACAGCATCCTGAACAGGTTTTGGTGCTTTCAGGACACATAGAGGACAGACATCAGAAACTTGTGCCAACATGTCTGCCAGCTTCACTGTGACACCTGACACACATCCTCACAACCATTCCCCTCACATCCAGAGAAAGAAAGAGAGAGAGAGAGAGCGAGAGAAAGAGAGGAAACCTTTTATTCAGGTTTCACTGGGGTCAAACACCTGCACAGCTATCCCCAGAGGAGCAGAGAGATGAAGAATGAAGGGAAGGAGGGATGAAAAGCAAGAAAAAAAAGGGTTAAGGTGATGAATAGGCCTGACTGTGGCTGCGTGATCGAAGCTATTGATTGGTACGGTTACTGACTGATAGTTTCACCCTCTGTCAAACACGCAAGGAGGGATAGAGTCTGATGGAAGTGTGGATTAATGTTGGGGGGGTTCTATAAATTAATGTAATCTTTCAAAATGTCATGGGAAACTCAACACTTGAATTATTTTCCACAGTTTCACAAAAATATTTTAGGACTTAATAGTATTAAACTGTCATACAGTATACAAAATTCAAAAATTTGGCCTTAAAAGGTTAGTACACCAAAAAATGAAATCCTTTCATAATTTACACACCCTCATTTTGTTCCAAAGCCAGATAAACTTCTTTCTAGTTTGGAACACACAATTAACTTTGGTCTATTGCAAAACCTAGTGAGCTGCTTCTGGAGGTAGCACAATAAGACATAATAGGTGTGCTCCCGATGTGAAGGCTTTTCAAATGGTAGGTATCTTAATTTTGCTGCCTCCTAAGATATCTCATTTTGACCAGATTCTAGGGTAGGCGATACTATAATGCACATTGATGTACTTGTTGGAAACATAAATACAAGATGGCGGACGAAGCAAATACATTACGTTTACAAATATACATAAATAATACAAAATTACAGAAAACTGACTATAATGTCTGTGCCATTAAACTGGATGTGTTATTATTCAGGTAATTGCCTAGCAACCAGATGAGGTTTCCCAAGCAACCATGTAAAAAATCACAGATCTCTGCACCAGAACATCGTAGAGACTTCCAACTTCACTCAGGGTAGCAAGGAGCCTATTGAGTATCACCTAGGTAACTGCCTAGCAATCATATGGGTTTATCATAGCAACAAAGTAACAAAACATATATATCTGCACCAGAGAATCATACAGACTTCCAGTTTTATTCATTTGATTTAGGGTAGCAAGGAGTCTTTTCAGTATCACCTTGAAACTGCCTAGCAATCAGATGGGGTTACCCTATCAACCATGTAACAAATTACATCTCTCTGCACCAGAACATCGTAGAGACTTCCGGTTCCATTAATTTGTCTCAGGGTAGCAAGGAGCATTTTGATTATCACTTTGGTAACTGCCTAGCAATCAGATGGGGTTTCCATAGTAACCAAGTAAGTTCTATTCCATCAATTTGTATTATTTGTCATCCACTGGATCATTTCTGTCAATTCTGATTATTTTGGTTATTTCTTCACATGTGCTTGGACCTCGATGATTGCTGCTTGCAGCTATATTTATAATTTTTCTGGGCATCAGAGACTGTAAGTTGTAGAGATTCCAAACTTGGAAGGATGGTTCCAAATCCCCCCACTACTCAGGCTTACGGACACATATCCTTCAGACACTAAGTGGCATTTATTGCAAACAAAACAAACAAAAATCTTGAACCATAAGGGCTAGAAACAAAATGATGTTTTCCTCTGATTCCTTGCATCATGCCGAAGAGTTTGATCTCTGACAGAATTTTGCTCTGCCTCTTTGTTGTCCTGCTATTTTGGATTGTTTGGAAAAAAAATAAATACGAACTCCTCTTGGCCATTTGCCTAATCGGAATCAAACCACTGCAGAAAGTTTAAACGGTACACCAAAACGTTCGTAGTGAGCGTGTCCATTTTGCTAAAATTTACATTTACATTTATGCATTTGGCAGACGCTTTTATCCAAAGTGACTTACAGTGCACTTATTAAAGGGACAATTCCCCTGGAGCAACCTGGAGTTAAGTGCTTAGCTCAAGGACACAATGGTGGTGGCCGTGGGGATCGAACCGGCGACCTTTTGGTTAACAGTTATGTGCTGTAGCCCACTACACCACCACCACTTAACATGGTTATAACTTTTCAAAAGATTGTGGTATTATCACCAAATTTGGTAAACATATGTATGGACTCATGCTGAGGTTACAAAAAAATATTGAACTATATAAATATTGAATATTGACATTTGCCTCTTGGTGACTCTATAATAAAAAAAAAACTAAAAATGGCTGTAACTATGGAACCGTTGGTCCAATCGACTTGAAATTTTGCATGAAGTATAGTATGAATAAAGTGTTTCTTTGTGAAAAAAGCATAATATACAACAATTTACATGTATGTAAAATGCCATAGCACCCCCCGGTGGCCAACATTTTTACAATTTTCATACACATCTGGGATGGCAATGGGGTGAGTAAATGATCACAGAATTTAAATGTTTGTGTGAACTATACCTGACACAAAAAAAAAAAAAAAAAAAAAAAAAGATATAGTACACAAACACTTAAAGAGAAAATTTACCAAAAAACTGGGTATTATAATTTAGCTAATCACCTTCATGTTTTTATAAACCCTTATGACTCTATATTCGGTGGAGCATAAAAGGAGGTGCGATGAAATTGAATGATGACTGAGGCAATAAGCCCTAACATTCTGTTTAACATCTCCTTTGTGTTCAATGAAACAATGTCATGTGGCTTTGGAAGTCATGAGAGTGATTAAATGATGACAAAATCTTCATTTTGGAGTGAACCATCCCTTTCATGCAAAATATTTCAAAGACCCCTCTAGCCACCAGTTACTTCTCTTCCCAGGTTTGGTTAGTCTTTGTCAGACAAGTGTGGTCCATTAAATTGAATCAGGAATGAATGGCTGTGAGTGATGAGTGTTCAGGGACAAGTGCTGCTTAATGCTGTACCACACACACAGTCATTTGTTAAAATCCTTCCACCCCATATGTCCTCTGTCAACATGGTCAGTGTGTGAAATGATTGCATCTCATGTGTCTCCTTTTGCATTATTTATTTGTGCTTAGGCCTTAGGTCCTGTAACTGGTCAAAATTGCTTTTGAGTTTTTCACCATTTCTAATCATCTTTTGCCTGCATTGATTCTTTAAAATGCCCCTTTTCGCAGTATGATAAATGCATTTTTATGAGTAAAAATATTTAATGTCGTCTCAATAATAAGTGGTCATAAAACTGCTCTGTATAGTATTTATAGAGAAATATATATTTTTTAATTGTTTTATTTTAATTAATTGCATATAGCAACACAAGACACTACTGAAACTGCTTAAAAATCTCATGTCAACTGCCCATTTATTAGAAAGACATAATAAAGCATTGATATGCATGAGTTTGGTGTAAACAAACGGATAAAAAGATTTTTACTGAGGACTTTGGGAGAAGACCAAACTCTATAAACTATTAAGACTTTGTAAAGAGTTTTTAAGAGATTGTTTCAACATGTAAATCAGAGATGTTCTAAGCCTAAAGCCATATGATACACATTAAACTATATCTCACACCCTCGCTATAGTTATCATTATTTTTTCTCATTATTTTTCCCCTATTTATTAATTCTGTTCATCTTATGTTACTCTGTACTCATCCTCTACATTGCTAATAGGCTCTATGACAGGACTATCTGTTCACACACACACACACGCACACACACACACACACTGGACAACAGTATGTGATAATAAATGACACTAGTGTTCTGGTATCAGATAAACACAACTAATTTAAATTTGGTATGTAAATGTGTTAGCATAGGAGAAATGGGATTATTCTATAACATTGCATTGAATGATTAATTATAGAGCAATGGACTGCAAGATTAAACTGGAACAGGGGTTTTCAAATTCAAGACATGAACCAACCTCTGTTTGTCTAATATGAGTCCACCTCAACCCCAAAACAAATAGTACTTGATATACTATTTACATAAGTAATTATATGCACGCTATACACGATCCATACAACATACAGACCTTAGCTTACAGTGCATTCAGAAAGCATCCAGACCCCTTCAATTTTTTCCAATGTTTTTATGTTGCAGCCTTATACTAAAATGCTTTAAATTTCTTTAAAATTTCCCCACATCAATTAACACTTGAGAGTTTTTAAGAGATTCCATAACACATGATGAAAAAGCAAAAATCTGATTTTGGATAACTTATTAACTTTAAATTTATTAAAAAAGTAAACACTGAAATATCTATGAAACATAACTGAAGTGTTCAGACGTTATATCCATTGTTATGACACTTGGAATTTTGCTCAGGTGCATCCCATTTCCCCACTACACTTTGATTGGAGTCCACATGAGGTAAACTCAATTTATTAGACATGATTTGGAAAGAACACACCTGTCAATATCTCATGGCTGGAAAAGCAAAAACACATCCATGAGGTCAAAGGAACTGCCTGCAGAGCTCAGAGACAGGGCTGTGTTGAGGCACAGATCTGGGGAAGGTTACAAAAATGTTGGCTTCATCAAAGGTTCCCAAAAGCACAGTGGCCTCCATAATTCTTAAGTGGAAGAGGTTTGGAACAACCAGGACTCTTCCTAGAGATGGTCACCCGGCCATACTGAGCAATCGGAAGAGAAGGGCCTTGGTAAGAGAGGTGACCAAGAACCCGATGGTCAATCTGGTTGAGCTCCAGAGATCATGGATGGGAGAAACTTGCAGAAGACAACCATCACTGCAACACTCCACCAATCTGGGCTTTATGGCAGAGTGGCCAGACGGACATCTCTCCTCAGTGCAAAACACATGAAAGCCTGCTTGGAATTTGAAAAAAGCACCTAAAGGGCTCTCAGACTGTGAGAAACAAGAGCCAGTCTTGAACCCAATCAAACATTTCTGGAGAGACCTGAAAATGGCTGTCCACCAACGATCCCTATCCAACCTGACAGAACTTGAAAGGATCTGCAGAGAAGAATGGCAGAAAATCCCCAAATCCAGCTGTGCAAAGCTTCAAACCCAAAAAGACTTGAGGACGTAATAGTTACCAAAGGTGCTTCAATTAAGTACTCAGTTAAAGGTCTGAATACTTATGTCAGTGTGATTTTTCAGTTTTTTATTTTTAATAAATTTGCAAAGTTATCAAAAATCTTGTTTTTTTCTTTGTCATTATGGGTTATGGAGTGTAGATTGATGTGAAAAATATAATAATTAAAGCATTTTAGTATAAGGCTGCAACATAACAAAATGTGAAAAAATTAAGGGGTCTGAATACTTTCTGAATGCACTGTAGCTCTCTGTGTCTACATAATCAGGGTGATGGTCATGCCAACTTGTTGTGGTTCAATACTCAAAATAGATAGTTGTAAATCATCCTCCACTGTCAACAAATGCCAGCAGTACTTCCTTTTGATGAGAATGGAAAACATGGATTCGCTCTCTGAGTTGGCTCTTCATTGTTAGTTTTTGGGTTTACGGCAGAAGTCAACCAGCTTTGAATGTCGGGTATTTGGTCTTGTTAGTTTCACAGGTTTTAATCTTCTGTATCTGTAGCACTTCTGAACATGCATCACATATATAGTAGTGCTGTGTTTGTGAATGATTCAGGGTTTTGAATTAATCTTTAATTGTCCTCGTTCACATCTATTGTTCTGGTTATTAACAACAACTCTGTGTTTAAGAGAAGACACTCATAACACATGAAAGCTTTGCTTAAATGCTCATTTGTCACAACTTAGTGGTGTAATCTGCAGAATTGGTGAATAAACTAATCTTTATGGTGAACTGATTCAAAAGACACACCAGTGAACACCAGTTTTAATTAATCAATTTGACTACAAAATATACATATCTGATATCTCCAGCTCCACTGAATCTTGGCACTGGAGTTTGTTGGCAGCACTTGAATGAATGTGACCAAGGGAATCATATTGGCTCAGTGGGTCCTACAGGGCCAGATCAGATCAGGGCTGCGTTTCCCGATAACGTTGTCTCTTAGCGCGCTACGAAGACTCTTAAGGTATAACTTAACTGAAGGTATACCATTTCTAGGTGTGTTCCTCGAACCATGCCTTAGGAAGCCGCTTAAGATATACCTTCTTACGTGCGACGTTACCCGTTGCTGTCCGTGGCGATGGTGCTGAATTTGTTGATATCGATGGCTCGAGAATCAATTATTCTCTCGTGCAGGGGCTGCTTCACTGCGTTATGTGAGAAAGCGGTGTTCTTTTAAAAGAAGCACTTCAGAAATAGTGGAAATTGCATTTATTTGGACTCATGGGATATTATAAAAAATAAAAAATTACAAATTGCAAAATAATTAAACCCTGGATATTTTATATAATTTCGGAAAGAGTGCGCGAACGCACAACCTCAAACGTGTCATGCGTCTAACCCACTACTGAATTGGCCCATACAAAGCTGTCGTGTGCGCTACCAGGCCACTTTGCAACCACGTCTGCAAACATCCCCCTGTGGTCCACCACCACCTGGACATTGATGGCCGCGAAGCCCTTACAACAGATGAAGCGCTGATGGGTTGGCTATGGGGATAAGTGTCCCGTCGACAAGCCCTATTATTTGTGGTATACTGGCAATGGCATGGAAGCTTTGATGCGCCTCCATCACTTCGTGCCTGGCGGAAGGCATGCGGATAAACTCTGTGGCATGACGGAGCAGGATGTTTGTGACTGAACGAACGCACCGCCACACCGAGGTCTTACTCAGTCCATATCCATCCCCAACCACCTCCAGAAAACTCCCCACTGCATAAAAACGGAGAGCCGCAAGCAGCTGAATTTCGGGGCTGAGGGGGGGGGGTGGTTCCGTCCGTCGAGTTTGTCTTGACACATCCGGACTAATAAGATCTAAAAGTTGCTGAATTTGCTGTCGTGGCAGGCGAAATTTCTTTTGAATTGTATCTTCTGACATGGTAGCCAGGGGACTAAAGTTTTCGCGAATATAATAGTGCACATACACTAAATGGCTTCGCGGACGGCGCCGTCTTTGATTTAGCACAACTATACGCTGTATCGCTGCCATAGTTTGACCAAATTCCCCACCACAGTCATTCTCTTTAAATAGACGAATAAGCCTTTACTTTCGAATGGTTTGCCAGCTGATGTACCTTTGGATAATATAATTAAAAAGCTAACAACAATCAGTGTGATGACAATTTTATTATTTGCATGAAAACACTTGAATTAGCCTAATTGAACACTGGGTGTATTCAATTTAAAATAATATTCGTATAGACTAAGATGTAAAGAAGCTTTTTGCAGTGGTGCAGTGTTTTTTACTAGCGGAGTGAACTGCCAACAGTGATAAGGTATAGCTAAGAGTGCTCCAGACCAACCTTCCGAACGTATGACTTACAGAAGGTATACTTAACTAAGAACGTTTCGGGAAACACGTATTAACGATAAGGTACAGCTTAAGGTGTAACTTACGAACGACGTAGCGTTAAGAAGGTTTCGGGAAACTCAGGCCAGAACATCAGCATTTACCGCAAACTGCCATTTGAACCCTCACACACTGAACTATTTTCCGAATGCCGGTGGCACATTTTTGGTACACGTCAAGGAATATGGGTAGACTGAGGTCCTTAAAAATGAGTGAAGGGTAGCTTCATCTGTGCCAACATCAGTCTGGCCTATACAATTGTAGATGTGACTCCGAAATGGGCTGTTTATTTGAGACATTTTAAGCCTCTTGCTCTGTTAATATTTTATATTTGTCACAGAATCAACAACACTCTGAACATAGAGTAGATGTTCCTCACAAGAGAGAGAGAGAGAGAGAGAGAGAGAGAGAGAGAGAGAGAGGGGGCATTTTTCATATTAAAACACACTCTCTCTCTCACTCTCTCTCTCTCTCTCACACACACACACACGCACGTTGGTGCGGCTATCCTTATGAGGACTCTCGTTAGACAAAATTATTTATATTGTATGAACTATAGATTCTATCCCCCTAAACCACTCACAAAAAACTTTCTACATATTTACACTTTCAAAAAAACATTGTTTAGTATGTTTTTCTTAAGTGATTTGAATTATGGGGAGACTAGAAATGTCCTTATAAGCCACATTTATAGCATAATACCACCCAAACCCGTCCGCCCACACACACACACGTATATTTGTTTTTCTATCATTATAGATATAAGTACAGTTGAGGTACACACACACATACACATTTATTATTATTTAATTTTTTTTACCAGATTTGACCCCAAAGTTAAAGAAAACTAAATTTTCTCAGTACAAAACCAGTACAACATTTAGTACTCACTATTAAATAATTAATCACAACAAACCTGTTCCTTCTTTTGGAGATGTTTGTGTCTTCTGAAATCTAGAACAGTAGAATGACAGAGGGGTCAGTTAAATGTTGCCATGCTGTCAAGTGAATTATTGAGTTCTTCTAGATTTAGTTGTGAAGTGTTTACTTCCTGAATGATCTCAATGTCATCTCACATTATGATGCTACAGGAATTCCACCAACGAGCAGACAGAATGATTTCTTCTCAATATTACTTTTGTTTATTTCATTTTAGTAGCCACTGGCATATATTCTATTCACCTATTGGCATGTCTCTGTTCTGAACAACACAGTCTCTGGTGGGAACAATTCTTCAGTGAACAAGTTAAGAGCCAACTGCAGGTCACCAAATAATTCTGCTACACATAAAAATTCATGCCCTTTCAGACATTCCTATAGGCTATACACACACACACACACACGCATGCATGCACACACACACACACACACACACTTTGCTATCTAAATGAGGACATAATGTGCCATAAACATCTCTTGTTTTTACATTCAATAAAGCTAATTGTTATGACTTAAGACTAACCCTTCCCCTAAAGTAAAGTTTCTTGCATTTTTAGAAAAAACAAATCAACAACAAAAACAAAAAACATTAATCATTTTTACAAATGATGAAGTCCCCGAATAAAGATTTTGACAGATTTAGCTCACTTCTGGGGACAAAGTTGCCCCCAAACTATAGCATGTACAACACTTTTCAGTGTGTGTGCTGTTTGTGTCCTAAAATATTGCATTAATGCATCATAATTTAGCTACACTGCATTAAACCTGCAACCATTGTTTTGACACAAACTTCCATTTGAAAAACTATGAAGATAACATTTCCAATCTCGATCCAATCTTTCCTCTGTTACTGCTCTTTTGTCGGCTGATATCAAAATAATGATGTTTGAATGATGTGTTTTTATTAGCGAGCAGTTATGTAGGTCACTAATGCTAAATATCAGAATACTCTAAGACATAATTACACACAATACATCTAGATAAAGTATGATTAAAATGCATGTGATGTTTTTGATAAAGTTGCTAACCACTATCTGTTATCCATAACATATACATTTAAAAAATAAAACATTTACAATTCATAAAAGTAACCATATCTAGAGTAGTAATCTAGCATGTTGTCAGAGTTCCACAGTAAAACATTGCAAATTCATACACTGAAAATGGCTGCAGGAAAACATATCTCACTGTAATCTACAGCATTACAACATAAACATGCAATGAACATGTGTGTACCTCTTAAACTCTGAGCATTCATGTGTTATAAACACACAATAAATGCTTTACTACTGTATATACCGTCATGTAAAAACTCTGTTGTGATTCTTCCTTTTCTCTCTTTTTTTCTCATTTATTCATCTAGCTTAGATTTTACTTTTGTCTGCACTGTCAGAGTGTGTATGGTATATCGCTGGCCTTTTCCCTCTGCCTTTAGACTTCATTAAATCTGCATGTTTTGTGTGCATAAGAAGCACAAAGTCTCAACACCTACATCCCAGTGTGATATGTCATTTTCTGGTGTATGTGAGAAGCAGAAAGAGAGTGCAGTGGTATTGTTTGGCAGTAAAATGTGTTTTGTTCAGATTTTTACTGATTTAAGGAAAGGAAAGATTCAAGGCAATATGACAAGATATATGACACAATGCTTAGTGAAAATGTACTGATGTTTATGCTTAAAACAAGAATAAACTATTTGCCTATGGGGTTAGAAAAATTATCTTAATTCAAAGGGAAAATGTATTCTCTTTTGTTTTTCTTACACTATTGGCAAATAGTTGTTTGTTTTTTTCTTCCTTTTTTTTAAGTGCATAAACTTTATTATATTTTCTTAGATTTCTCTGAAAACCAGGCATAACATCATGCCATCTTGTTTCTCAAATTGTATTTTGTGCAACCTGGTCTCATAGTAAAAATGTGACTCTATTACATTTTTGCAAAACTTGTTATACATGTCTCCAGGTACAATTCCC
This sequence comes from Xyrauchen texanus, assembly GCF_025860055.1. Classification (NCBI taxonomy): domain Eukaryota; kingdom Metazoa; phylum Chordata; class Actinopteri; order Cypriniformes; family Catostomidae; genus Xyrauchen; species Xyrauchen texanus. The sequence continues at coordinate 22,920,693 of NC_068302.1, read as the reverse complement.
TGTGGTTTCCAGGAGAAATGAACACTAGAGGCGCTACAACAACTGTATATTTTATTCACTTTCACTCAATTCATGACTTAAATGGCTGATTATTACTTTATAAATACTGCAATTTTTTTGTGAAACTTATATGTGCTGCCGTCTTGACCAGGTTTCCCTGGAAGAAGAAATTGTATTATCTCAATGGGACCTTCCTGCTTAATAAAGGATATATAAAAAATATATAGATATCCACACACATACTCAAACACATCTTTTGAAAAACAATACATTTTAATGCTTTTATTACAGACTCGCCTACAAACATACACTTACTCCATTATAAATAGTATGTGCCGTAGCACACCTGATAGGGCATTGAACTTAAAATCAGAGGGCCGTGTTTCAAGTCTTGCCATGAACTCAAGCTAAAACGTGAGTGACATTACAGAGTCATAAAAATGGCACAAATGAGATGGTTGTTTCAGAATATGTTTTTTTTATTTTTTTATTTCACGTTAGATTTATGCATTGATAAGTTAAGGATGTCTTTTTTTAACTTATCATAAAGCCTATATTTTAAAACATTAATGGTTAGGTTCAGGAAAATGTTTTAGTTTAGGAAGGTATGTTAAAAACAAAAATGTATCTAACAATTACCTTAAAACCACATCTGAATACAATGCTATTTTAATTACTTTTGGCACCCGCAGCTGGACATTTCACTAGAAACCTGCAGCCAAACATGTTATACAGTACATATATGATGAATTGCCAAAATGTTGTCATGTTCATGTAAATTTCATGAGACCAGGCTGATTGTGTTTTAAAGCAGTTTCAATATTTTTACTGAATATATTTTGTGCAGCGAAAACACAGTACCTCATTAGAAAACTGAGACAAGTGGCTTCAAAGCTTTTTGTGTTTAGTATGGCCTCTCACTGAATGTTTTTTGTTCCCCTTCTGTCACTCACTCGAAGTTGTGTCGAATTAAGTGACACAAGGGGTCTTCCTTGGGAGCCTCGCGTACCTCTTAACTTGAGAAAAGGCCAATGTTAAATTAGTAGACAGAATTTGCATGTCCCGCCCAGGACATACGGGTATAAAGGGAAGCGGGCGTGCGTCTGTCAGTCAGATTTTTTCTTCAGAGCCAAGCGGTTGTGCAACAGCAAGCTGAGTTCACCACTGTTCCACTCACCTCTATTGGCAAGAAGCACTGCTGTTGGATCTTACGACGCATTTCCAGCTGGCGTTCTCTCTCTCTGCACGCTGTACAGTCCACGCCCCTGGGTGCTTCGACAGCACTTTCACTGCCTATAATAATATTTTCCCCTCCTAAAAGAGTTTGTTTCTCTAAAAGAGTTTGAGTTTTCACTCATTTAAGAGAAATATACAACAGGCGTTGAACTTCCTTTTCAGGACGCGTCTTTTTAAAGATGTCTTTCCGCCTCTGTGTAGTTCCTGGATGCGGTCGATTTCTCTCCACTTCTGACGGTAATAAAATCTGCCTCGTGTGCCTGGGCTGCGATCACACACAGTCAGCGTTTTATTAATGGTTCATATTCTCAGTACGAGAACATAGCGGTCGCGGCTTTCTTTCCTCACGAGAGAAAGTCACTTCAGCCGACCCCGAGTCATTCCTTCTTCCCACGGGATTGAGGACAACCTGGCTGGCAATGAAGGCGATTTAGGGATGATTTAGGGATGAACTGGTACCAAGACCACTCCGTCCCCCGGTGGAGGTCCGGGAGGAGAATCCTTGTTTCATTTGCCGCACCACCTTCAGGCTGCGGTACCCACATTCTCATTAAATTAAAGAGCAATTTTCTCACTCCCTGGGTCATCCAGCCGGTGTCAGCAGGTGTCCAGATGTGTCGTGGTCACCACAGATGCCTCTCAACAGGGTTGGAGCGCTGTGTGCAACAGGCACGCTGCCGCAGGCTCCTGGACAGGGCCCTGACTGCGTTGTCACATCAAGTGCCTAGAGTTGCTGGCTGTATTCCTTGCACCTGCGGAAGTTTCTGCTGCTGATTCGGGGAAAGCATGTCTTGATCCGTTCAGACAGCACCACAACGGTAGCGTACATAAATTGCCACAACGGTGTGCGGTCTCGTCACATGTCACAACTCACCCGCCATCTCCTCCTTTGGAGTCAGCAGCGACTCAGGTCACTGTGCGCCACTCATGACCCACCCGGACTTGGTTCTCGGATCTCACGCTCCTCGCGACAGCACCTCCCTTTCCCCTGAGGAAGGACCATCTTTCTCAGGGACGGGGCACCCTCTGGCATCTGCGCCCAGACCTCTGGGACCTCCACGTCTGGCCCCTGGACACGAAAGATCTGAGTGACTTACCACCTGCAGTCGTAGTCATGATCAACCAAGCCAGAGCTCCCTCCACCAGGCAACTTTATGCCCTGAAGTGGCGCTTGTTCGCAAATTGGTGCTCTTCCCGTTCTGAAGACCTGCAGAGATGTGGGGAGGCTGTCACCCTCCATCTTGAAGGTACATGTAGCCGCTATCCAACATGACGCAGTGGATGGCAAGTCCTTGGGTAAGCACAACTTAATTATCAGGTCTCTTAGAGGCATCGGAGGCTGAATCCTCCCTGGCCAAGCCTGTTCCCCTCCTGTTATCTCTCAGTGGTCGGGCCTTCAGAAACCCCTCTTCAAGCCGCTTGACTCAGTTGACTTTGACCCTCTCTTTGAAGACGGCCTTCCTGATAGTGCTAGCTTCCATCAAGAGGGTTGTGGAACTGCAAGCGTTCTCTGTCAGCGACACTTGCCTGGAGTTCAGTCCAGCATATACTCACGTTATCCTGAGACCATGACTGGGCTACGTGCCCAAGGTTCCTATGACCCACTTCAGGGATGAGGTCATGAACCTGCAAGCAAGCTGCCCCGGGAGGAGGCAGACCCAGCCTTCTCGTTGCTGTGTCAGGTACGTGCTTTGCATATCTATTTGGACTGCATGCTGAGGTCTAGATGTTCTGAGCAGCTCTTTGTCTGCTTCAGTGGATGGCGGAAAGGGAATGTCGTCTCCAAACTGAGGCTGCCTGCTGGGATGTCGATGCCATTTCCTTGGCCTTCCAGACTTAGGCCGGGCCTGCCATGGCATCCTCGGCACCTCCCTAGCAGACATCACCTAGCAGAGCAGCGGGCTGGGCAACACCCAATACCTTGCGAGATTTTACAATCTCAGGGTTGAGTCGGTCTCATCCCGTGTTTTGTAAGGTCCGAGCCGGTAGAACTCGGTAACGTGGCACAACCGACCGGGTTTTCCGCTTGCACACAGTGCCCTTCAACAAGATGATCCAGAATGCCTTCTCTCCCAGGTTAGCCACTAAGCGTCGCTTCATGGATGTTCTCCTCCCTAGCCTTCAGGCCTGCGAATTCAGTGGAGCAATTCACGTCCAGACCCAATACGAGCCACAGGTGCTCTGTACTGGGGTAGGGCTCCACAGGCTTAGTTCCCTCCTCAGGCAAACTCCCCTTGATGTATTTTCCACGGTTACAGAAATACTCAAACCAGCCCATCTGGCACCAACAATCATGCCATGGTCAAAATCACTGAGATCAAAGTTTTCCCCATTCTGATGGTTGATGTGAACTTTAACTGAATATCCTGACCCATATTTGCATGGTTTTATGCACTGCACTGCTGCCACATGATTGGCTGATTAGATAATAGTAAGGATGATTGTTGGTGACAGATGGGCTGGTTTGAGTATTTCTGTAACTGCTGATCTCCTGGGATTTTCACATACAACAGTCTCTAAAATGTACTCTGAATGGTGCCCAAAAAAAAAAAATCCAGAAAGCGGCAGTTCTGTGGACGGAAATGCCTTGTTGATGAGAGAGGTCAACAGAGAATGGCCAAACCGGTTCAAACTGGCAAAGTCTACGGTAACTCAGATAACTGCTCTGTACAATTGTGGTGAGAAGAATATCATCTCAGAATGCTATTCTGAGATGCAGGTTGGGGCTGTTTTGGTGGCACGAAGGAGACCTACATATTATTAGGCTGGTGGTTTTAATCTGTGAATGTGTGTGCGCATGTGGGTGTGTGTTTCATATCACGTATTGCGATATCAGCATGCATCTCCATACACGACCTATGCATCATTTCACTTTCAAATATCTCTCTTTGTGCTTCTCTCCATGCTGTCTCTCTCTCTCTCTCTCTCTCTCTCTCTCTTGTTGAGTTTAGTACTCATTAATTTTATTTTGGGCTAATTTCTCTAATCTCTTAATGACATGCACAAACGTTTTCAGGATTTTCTGAAAGCTAAATGGCATGTGCATTGAATAGATTTTATCATTCAATTAGACAAATACAAAAAGCATTTTTCAGACAGTGAGAGAGAGTATGGATAGCATAATGTTTAAAATTGCAAAGAGGTCTTATTTTAGCAATACTCCTTTTGAAAAATGTGAGTATGCAATTGGAGTGACAACAGTTTTGTCTGAAAGTGAAAAGGTCAGACAGCAAGTGATATGTATATAATGCTGATTATGTTATTTTCCCTTACTTGATAAAAAACAAAAACAAACAAAAAACACTTAAACCAGTTTGAGATGGTTTGCTGGTCTTAGCTGGTCTCCCAACCTGGTCATGCCGGTTTTAAAAAGGTAATGTCACCGGTCAACTGGTAAGGCTGAGAGACCAGCTAGACAATCTTAAACCACCCTTTTTTCAAGTATATTGGTGGAGGAAAATTAAATGTCCCTTACTAGTGTCACAAAAAGCTGCATTTTCTTTGGAGCCTCTGAAATCAGAGTACAGAGAAGATTTCTTTTTGACATCTTTAATTATTGAATATAATACTGACACATGTACTCAATAGCAGTTACCAGGCTGGATAAAAACATTGATAATAAAAGTGATAACCTTTAAACTTTATTCTGCTTCTTTTGAGAATAGGATTTTGATCTTTTACACTTTTACATGTTCTAGAATATACTGGTACATCTAATCTCTGTTACTTCAGACTCTGGGGATGAAAAGCTTTAGTTTAGAAACAAACAATATAAAGAAGATTAGTCAGTAAGGTCCAGATTGAGTTGTCATGTTTAAATGCTGTTTAAAGGATAAAGATTCCACAAAGCGAAGAAATTATTGGGCCTTCTGATCAGGCAGAGCAGGAATGATTATTGAATTGTGAAAAGAAGAATTGAAGGATGAGGAAAGAGTCAGAGACCAAGAGATGCATTGATGACACTGTAGAGATTTCAACTCCATTTGGGTTGTCCTGGGTTGTATGATCCAAACTTCAGTAAAAAACTAAACAAAAAAACAACAGCATACACTGAAGACCCCCCAGCCAACACATTCCAGTGTATATAGATCAACTCCAAGAAGACAGATGTCCAGAAGGCCAGGGGGTCCATTGAAGAGGACACATGAAATTTAGGATGTTCCTAATTTTTATGGTGGATACAGGTCTAGAGACATCAGTCTGATCCTCAGTCGTTTTATGGTGTATACTCTCTGTATGTATGATGCTGATTAATCCTTAGCTGAAGTTCAATGCAGTCTCTCAGTCTGCTTTTAGTTACTCCACTTTTCTTCATTTTAAGTTCTTTTGTCCCAGTAATTTGGGTCCTATGCTGTCGCAGAAGTGAGGACAGAACTATCGGGTCACCTGAAATAGAGAAATAGACAAGAGTTTAGGTCTGACAGTTTGGTATTTCCCATTAGAACACTAGTGAGAACACACCTGTTTGCCAGCACTGGTCTGAATGCAATAACCCAAAAATATCAATCATTTTAAACTATACAACCCCATTACATACAGAGGAAGAAGTCATCTGGTGCATGGTTTCCCTTGGTCTCTGTTAGTAAAGATTTCATTAATGGTTGACATTTATGTGTGCAAACTTGTTGTCCTGGGCACTAGTGGGCATGCTCCTTTGGAGCTGTGGGTGAGGCAGTTGGCACCCAAGCAAACTCATTCATTTAGAGCCTGGAACCTTGCCTTCGGAGTTGGCATATAAGGCTGACTGAGGAAAGTGGCATGGCACAATGCCCAATACTTGATACACCTTATCTTTCTTTCCTCTTTTTGGAGTCTCTTTCAGTTTTGGCAGAAGCTTAATGTTGGCAGAGTAGAGTAGTTACTGTGCAGATCAATCATTAAATGTCAATAACTTGTCAAAGCAGCTCTCCTTTACTCCTCTATTATCTTTTACTTATCTCCACTGAATGTTCCTTGAAATATAGGTCTCCAAACCCTTTGCCTTAATCTGTCTTTAGCAGTTTTTGATTTAATTGTATTTTTTTATATAAATAAAGACTATCTTATTGTAGGATGGTCAAAAGTTTTTTAGTAGGTGGTCCAATACTGACTACAAACATTTCAGAGCGTGTTAGTCTCCACAGTTCATGCACTAAACCATCTGATGCACATAGCACACAAAATTGAAAAATGATTTCTCAAACTATTTAATGGCAATGTGATTGGCTATTTTGTGGGCAAAATATTCACCGGATTTGTCCAAGTTTGCCAGGTTAGTGATATTAAATCTTTTAAAGATATTCAGAGTTTCGTTTGAGACAAGTAGCAGAAAATAAAGCAGAAATCCATGAGCAGAGCTGCATATTCTGCTTTCTTTACTTAGATATGTATGTGAAATAATCTATACCATTTCCGTTAGCTTGTAATTACTGTTTTTTGACCATTAAAATGTCCTAATGTCTGACAAATTCAAACATTGTTGGACACAAAGTACGGTAAAATTATTAACACAAAGCATCAGCAACCCATTTAGTTGATGCCATAAATCAATAGCATGCCACCATCCCAATGACAACAGCCCTTCAATGCCACAGAGGTTAACAGCATCACAACAGCGTGTTTTATCCCTCACACTGGAAAAAGCAGCCTCCGTTATTTCCATCTTGAGTGCCCGCATTGAGAAACTTCTCACTTCAGAATCACAACAAAACAGCCTTGCGTTGCTTTCTTTTGGAAGAGATTTTGCGCTATGAATAATCAGAGAAAAATAGTCATATAAATAAAAAGCCAAGGAAATAAGCTAAGGTGAAAAATGATATGACATAAGGGGTGGGCGATGTGAACAAAATCTTACATTACGATATGATTAATTTGATATCATGATAACAATAGGCATATAGTCATCATTTTAAATCAATACAAATTGGTTAATATATTAGATGACCATATTATAATGCCTATTGTTTTGATAATTCAGAAACAGAATTAAACATACTTCCTCATATAAAATTTTCTCTTTATTTGGAACAAAATTTTACATTTCACATCCGATGCTGTTGACCAGTATTAGTATTATTAATATTAATAAACTTTCCTAAATCTTCCCAAAGTAATGCAACAAAGAAAATAATACATGAGTGCAAAAAACTAAACAACAACAAAAAAAAAATAACACTTCTTGCAGAAAACAAATATCAAACAATGCTGAAAAATGTAGCAAAAAAATACATTACGGAAATAATGCAAAACACATATTTTGGCTTTCATAATATTATTTTGCATGTCTCATTTTGAGGAGTTTGAACCCACACCAGATATCGCATCTGTTTTAATAACAAGCTCCTCTTCATTTTCTTGATATGTTTGGGAGTCGTTCCATTCTGTGGGGGTGTTTTTCTCTCAGGGTTTTTCCCAGGGTCAGAAGCAATTGAGCAGAGTGAGTGATCCTGCTCTGCACTTTCCTGTAAAAATTTCTTAGCAAAAACTCGAATTTCTAGTGTGTTTTCTGTGCAATCACTAGCGGAGACTCGCGCCATTATATAAATGATATCTTTCCCCATGGTGGTCTTTTGTAAACCCGCCCCTAAACAGAACGTGATGACTAAAGCAACTATGATTGCTTTACATGAGAGTTAGATGGCTTTTCCTGTCTAACTAGGTGGTTCTTGGCCAAATAAAGCTGCTATAGATACCAGACCTTTGCCGTTTTAGTCAAAGGTCTGGCTATACGAGACAAAGAAAGTGTTAGCTGAAAGTTCAGTGCTGTGGGTCTGTCTAAGCATCTGTAATGAGAATCGATGTGCATGTGTGTTTAATAAATGATAAAACATCCCTTGAGGATGTTCAGTGATGTCTTTACATATATATATATATATATATATATATATATATATATATATATATATATATATATACTTGTGGCCAAAAGTTTGGAATAATGTAGAGATTTTGCTCTTATGGAAAGACACATTTTTCACCAAAGTGGCTTTCAACTGATCACAAAGTATAGTCAGAATATTACTGATGTACAAAACAGCACCATCACTATTTGAAAAAAAAAAAATATATATATATCCAGCAGCCATCACTCCAACACCTTATCTTTGAGTAATCATGCTAAATTGCTAATTTACTTGAAATTCACTTGCCATTATATAAAACACTGCTGAAAGCTATTTGGTTCGTTAAATGAAACTTAACATTGTCTTTGTTTTTGAGTTGCCACAGTATGCCCCCTATTACTTCAATCTTAAAGTAACTGAGTCAAGTCAAGTCAAAATTATTTGTATAGCACTTTTCACAACAGCCGTTGTTTCAAGCAGCTGTACATGAAATTATGCTATAACAGAAAATGAATGAATATAATGCTAATATTAGTTCCCCTTCTGTCGCTCTCTCCACGTTGTGTCGGAGAAGCGACACTAGGGGTCTCTCTTGAGCGCCGATATTCACCTCTGACCTATTGAAAAGGGCCAATGAGAGTTGGCAGTCAGTATTTGCATACCCCGCCCCTGCATACGGGTATTTAAGCGGGGCAAATACGGAAGTTTAGTCAGAAAATTTCTTCGGAGCCGATGGTCTGTCTGCAGTTTGCTGCGAGTTACACACCACATTAAAACGTTCCTGTTTCCTCTGACGATCTGCATGCTGTTGGATCTTGACGGCGCACAACAGCGGCTTTCTCCTTTACATTGCATGGTGTGCATTGTTGCCCGTGAGCGCTTCGACAGTGCAGACACACACACACACTGTGTATTAAAAGAGTAAATTCCTATTAAAAGAGTAATTTCTCTAAAAGAGCAAAACACAGCGGCGTTGAACGTTCTTTTCAGAACGCGTCTTTTTCAATATGCCCTTCCGCCCCTGTGTTTTTCCTGGATGCGGTAGAGTGCTCTCCACTTCAGACGGCCACAGGCGCTGTCTCGTGTGTTTGGGCCGCGATCACACCGAGACGGCGTTTGTGGATGGTTCATGTTCTTACTGCGAGAACATGACCATGACCACGTTATGGTCGCGGCTTGCTTTCAACAGAGAGCAAGCCACCCCAGCTGCACCCCGCATTGCTCCTTCTTCCCACGGGATTGAGGACGATGTGGTTGGCGCTGGGGGCGATTTGGGGCGGCAGCGGTTTCGCCGGTAGCCCTCGCGAACCTCCTGCTCTCCGACACGCCGCTGGTCCCCGCCCACGCCGCAGCGATAGCGGCTCGCCTCACGGCCCGGCTGTCTATCCTCCCGAGCCCGAAGCAGATGAGCTTGCCGCTGCATCGGAGAGTGTGATGTCTGATGCCGAGGACTCCCTGGACTGCCGCTTTGGGCCAGCAGGCCCAGGCTGAGGCCGACGCCAGATGTCTGACATGCTTTCCGGCCGCCGTAAGCGTGGGGTTGGATTGGAACCCTCCATCCTCCCCACAGCCTTCACGGTTGGATGACTGGTTCCTGGGGCAGCGCCATTCGCGGCCTCGCGATTCCCCGGTCCCGCTTTTCCCGGAGGTGCATGACGAGCTGACGTCTACGTGGAGAGCCCCGCTCTCCGCCCGTCTAGGTGCCACCCGCTCCACTCTCACCACCCTCGACGGCGGAGAGCGCCACGGATACGGGGCGATTCCCCAGGATGATAGGGCAGTTGCGTACCTGCCCTACCTCCTGGCGTGGCCGCCCCGTACTCCCATCCAAGCCCTGTAGGACAACATCCTCGCTCAACGCGAAGGCCTACAGTGTGGCTGGACGCGCTGCCTCCACCCTGCATGCGATGGCCCTCCTGCAAGTCCACTAGGCCAAAGCACTCAGAAACATGCACAGGGGTGAATCCTTTGTTTTTTCATTTGCCACACCCCCTGACGGGGGCTGTGGTACCCACATTCTCAATAAGAGCTATTGCCTTTGCCTCTGGGTCACCTGGCCCGCAAATGCCGTTCTCACGGCAATCTGCTTTCAGACAGCCCAGTTGACCATGTGACTAAAAAGTCACTTCTGATTGGCGCAGTAACCTTTGGGAATGATCGATGTAGACTAAAATAAGGCTCGTCAACAGACTCCATAATGTTATTTTTCACTGTATTGATCATTTATTTCACATTCTGTCACTCTTCTCACCAACCTGTCTTATGTGTATATGTGTTAGATTAGATTTATGTTTAGAATAGCAATAAAGTTTATCTGTATTCAAAGATGAATGACTGTGGTATATTTTGATAGATAATCTCATCCCTGTTTCTAAAAGATTTCGCTTCAAAGTTGTGCCTAAATACGTTTGATATTATTTTCAATAAGCCATGAGAATAATATCACTCCAATAAGTGAATTAATCATAATTCACTTATTAAAGCTAATTCCTTACAATAGAAATTGTGAGCGGATACAACAATATGTTGTATTACGATTTTAATGGTGGAGAATGTATTCAGACAAATAATCTAGTTATTTGTCATTTATCTAATTTATAATGGTTGTCGAACACGACTAATTCCATTATACAGCCTTATGCAAAAGTTTAGGCACCCCTGACAATTTCCATGATTTTCATTTATAAATAATTGGGTGTTTGGATCAGCAATTTCATTTTGATCTATCAAATAACTGAAGGACACAGTAATATTTCGGTAGTGAAATGAGGTTTATTGGATGAACAGAAAATGTGCAATATGCATCAAAATGAAATTAGACAGGTGCATAAATTTGGGCACCCCAACAGAAATATCACATCAATATCTAGTTGAGCCTCCTTTAGCAGAAATAACAGCCTCTATAGACGCTTCCTATAGCCTGTAATGAGTGTCTGGATTCTGGATGGAGGTATTTTGGACCATTCCTCCTCGCAAAACATCTCCAGTTCAGTTAGGTTTGATGGTTGCCGAGCATGGACAGCCCGCTTCAAATCACCCCACAGATTTTCAATGATATTCAGGTCTGGGGAATGGGGTGGCCATTCCAGAACATTGTACTTGTTCCTCTGCATAAATGCCAGAGTAGATTTTGAGCAGTGTTTGGGTCGTTGTCTTGTTGAAATATCCAAGCCCTGGCGTAACTTCAACTTTGTGACTGATTCCTCTACATTATTCTCAAGTATCTGCTGATAATGAGTGGAATCCATGCGACCCTCAACTTTAACAAGATTCCCAGTACCGACAGTGGCCACACAGCCCCACAGCATGATGGAACCTCCACCAAATTTTACTGTGGTTAGCAAGTGTTTGTCTTGGAACGCTGTGTTATTTTGCCGCAATGCATAACACCCCTTGTTATGACCAAATAACTCCATCTTTGTTTCATCAGTCCACAGCACCTTCTTCCAAAATGAAGCTGGCTTATCCATATGTGCGTTTGCATACCTCAAGCGACTCTGTTTGTGGCGTGTGTGCAGAAAAGTCTTCTTCCGCATCACTCTCCCATATAGCTTCTCCTTGTCCAAAGTGCGCTGAATTGTTGAACGGTGCACAGTAACACCATCTGCAGCAAGATGATGTTGTAGGTCTTTGGAGGTGGTCTGTGGGCTGTTTTTGACCGTTCTCACCATCCTGTGCCTTTGCCTCTCCTATATTTTACTTGGCCTGCCACTTCTGGCCTTAACAAGAACTGTGCCTGTGGTCTTCCATTTCCACACCATGTTCCTCACAGTGTACACTGACAGCTTAAATCTCTGCGATAGCTTTCTGTAGCCTTCCCCTAAACCATAATTTTGAACAATCTTTGTTTTCAGGTGATCGGAGAGTTGTTTTGAGGCCCCCATGTTGCCACTCTTCATAGGAAAGTGAAAGAGAACAACAACTTGCAATTGGCCACCTTAAATACCTTTTCTCATGATTTGATGCACCTGTCTATGAAGTTCAAGTGCTTAATGAGCTCACCAAACCAATTGTGTGTTCCAGTTAATCAGTGCTAGGTAGTTACAGGTATTCAAATCAACAAAATGACAAGGGTGCCCAAATTTATGCACCTGTCTAATTTAGTTTTGATGCATATTGCACATTTTCTGTTCATCCAATAAACCTCATTTCACTACCGAAATATTACTTTGTCCTTCAGTTATTTGATAGATCAAAATGAAATTGCTGATCCAAACACCCAATTATTTATAAATGAAAATCATGGAAATTGTCAGGGGTGCCTAAACTTTTGCATATGCCTGTACATTTCATTACCTAGTAATGTACAATAAGGACAGTTTAATTTAGTTCATAGCTTATATATTTCGAGACCCTAAATTCCCTTTTAAATTTAGCATACCAATTACCCTTACATATAATGGTGTGAGAATGAGGGCACTTTAACGGTTCCCTTCTAAATGTCGCATACCAAATATCCTACAAATGTTACTCATAAAATTCTTTCTCAGCCCTGGAACTCAAACCATTTTCTGATGCCCCCCAAAATATAAATAGGTAAGAAATGAAATTATTATCATAAACATGCAACAACTAGTCGACTAATGGCTTAAACTAACGACTACTAGTCGAATCTTTGGTTGGGGGCAGCCCAACACAGAAGAGCAGTCAGATCATCATTATCCCCATCAATGATCAAACAAGACCCTATTCTTCTCTCCCCTCCTTGAATCCTCACCTCCTTTCTTTCCTCTTAATGTTTTTTATATTTCATGAAACTCCTCTAGAAGGTCTTTAAAATACAAGATCACCCTTAATCTTATTTCCACAGTAATGTATCCTAATTCTCCAGACACATCCCTATGCATTGTTCTCTACGATGAATCAGAATATTCTGAACATTGCTATACATATCATAGCTTTTTAATTGGAAATGTTTTCAATATTTATAACGGCTGGGCACTGGTGTGCAGGGCCCCCCTCATTATCAAATATATAATGGTTAAATCTAGACTGATAGGCATCGCTGTAGACTAGATTTTATGTATCCCACCAGATTAACACTTGCTAAATGATAGAAATCTAGAAACATGAGCAGAAAATTTTCAGCAAAGAATAGGAAAAATAAATAGAAAGTATTAAATAGAGTTCATTTGAATGAAATAACACCTTTGTATGTCTTCATTAGTATTATACTTGAATGTTAAATATTTTCTAGTAGTTTGTATGTGTGTGTGTTTGGGTGGTTTACGAGGAAATAGTTTTAGATAACAAACTGGTAATTACAAGGGTATTATGCTATTAATGTGGTTTATGGGGACATTTCTAGTGTTCCCATAATTCAAATTGCTTAAAAACATACTAAACATTTTTTTTTTTTAAATGTACATTGCATCCGGAAAGCATACACAGCGCTTCACTTTTGACCATCAGGCGTCATGTCTGATGCTTGCCATTTGAGGGAAAGATGATTGCAGCAATGTACATAGATATCCTTGATGAAAACCAGCTTGTAGCATCGTACACAAAAAGACTTGAGGCTGTAATTGGTGCCAAAGGTACTTCAACAATGTATTGAGCAATGGCTGTGAATACTTATGTACATGTGATTTTTTATTTTTAATAAATTTGCAAAGATTTCAAACAAACTTCTTTCATGTTTTCATTATGGGGTATTGTTTGTAGAATTTTGAGGAAAATAATGAATGGATATCCATTTTAGAATAAGTCTGTAACATAACAAAATGTTGAAAAAGTGAAGCTCTGTGAATACTTTCCAGATGCACTGTATAGTTCACACGGTATAAAAACCATTATGTCTGTGGAGAGTCCTCATATGGATAGCTGCACCAACCCACCTAACAGGGAACATTCCAACAACTTGGGTTAACATTATTTAAAGGTTTGGATGAAATGTTGTAAATAAAACGTTAATGGAACATCATTATAATATTTTTAAATTGTTGCCCTTCTGGCTGCACCTGCTGGCAGGCTTTTCCCTGCCCCCCTAGATCTAGGTAGGGGGACTAGGGGAGGGGAAAAGGGCAAGGCAGATCGACAGTGAGAGAGAGAGAGGAGAGAGAGAAAAACGAATTGCTCGCCGGTTCCCAGACACCTGGTCCTCAACCAATCCTCCACCCTCTGGCGAACAACAGCCGCTCCTTCCCGGGCGGACTGGAGCGTCCTCCGACCCCTGGCGAATGGAACCCCCCTCTGCGTTCTGGCAACCGGTAGCGGGCCCCTCCGCCCCTGGCAGTGGCTCCACCACTCCAGGTGGCTGGCAGCAAGCCCCTCATCCCCTTGCAGACGGCGGCCATTCCTCTGTGTCCAGGCGGCCGGTCGCGGTTGCTCCTTTGGGCAGGCGGCAGAACGAAGACTCCACGACAGCGCATCCTTCCTCCTTCCACGGCTTCAGCACCAATGTTACAAGGTTTAAAATGAGTGAGGAGGCAGAAACCCGCTGAACAGTCAAAGTAATATTTTAATAAAAACAGAAACACGGCAGCTGCCTGTGGCTCTCTCTCAAACTGCCGCATCCGGCTGCATTTATCCCTCTTCTCGGGTGATTAGCCCGATTGGGGGCCAGTGTGCTTGGTCATGGCCTGGCCCCACCCTCCTCCTCGACACAACACCACTGACTAATACCTACTTCCTGTTGTACAATCATTTAGAAATAAGAGTTTGAATGACCCTGTAGGCTTTCAAAGCCAAGGTATCAGCTGACCAAGAGGATGGTCCTCTTGTTTTGAAGTGTGTGTGGATGTGTATACTGACCTTGGTGGTCTTCACTTTGTTGCCTGTGCTGCAACTCCAGCCTGTGAGATCAGGCAGAACTTTACACTCTTCACCATCCAAACATGGCTGCATCTGACACCACCACTTCTGAGCTACTATAGATGCTACAAAAACAATCACAGGAAATAAGGAAAAGAATATTTAGTTAATTACATAAACACACAAAGAGTTTTGTTTGAGGTGCTAAGTAGCAAGTAAACTAGAAATCCACGAGCAGAACTGTGTGATTTGCACTTTTTAAGTTATGTCTGTCAAATAATCTATACTAATTATTTTTGGATAGTTAGTATTTTATTATGGCAATATTATGGCTATTTATTATGGTATCATCTATTTCAGATAAACCTGCTCCTAAGCAAACTGTGTTTTTTACTTTTCATGTCAGTCAGACAGACCCTTACTGTCTAAGTGAGTGGTTTATGGCCAGAATAGGCTGCAAACTGGAACAGACTTTATGATAATAGCCTGAATAAATGTGACTATATCGGACTATGATATAGTGGATTTCAGGGAAAAAATAAAATGATAAAAAATTATGTAGGATATGACCCCTAAATATAGATAGGATGATGGAGTTCAGCTCAGCTGCAGGAAAATGGCAAACAGATGAGAAGATATTTGAGATGATACAGAGAGAGAATGAAGTGCAAGATGGGATGAAACATGGCTTATTTGACATTTCCTCTCACGCTGAGCGCTCTCTGTAGAGACACTTGAGCTATTTTTTTTCCTGAGCTTACAGTCAGGCAAAATAAGATAGATCGATTTGTCTGTCAAGTGGACAGTGTTGACACAATATTAAATGAAACAGTTAGACAGCCAAGAAAGACACACAATGAGAAAATATATATAGAGAGAGAGAGAAAGAAAGAGTAAAAGATGCAGGACACAATTTCTCTTGTTTCAGCAGATCATGATATAATATAACATATGAGGTTATTATACCCTTTAATCCACAAGCCAGGTGTACTCTTTGTCAGGGGCCATTTTTTTTTTTACTACATTTGTACAATATGATGCTTGGACACACATATGAACCCATTGTACCTAGCATACTGCTCTCCAAGTTTAGTAGACTGATGCCTGAGATTGTATTCCTTGAGAACTACAAGTTCCGCCCCCGGACATACAGTATAAAGGCGGGGAAATACATCTGTTTCATTCAGAAATTTTCTTCGGAGCCAATGGTCGTGTATGCAGCGAGCTGCGAGTCACACACACCTTTTCCTCTTACCATCCTTTTTAGGACGCGTCTTTGTAAAGATGCCTTTCTGCCCCTGTGTAGTTCCTGGATGCGGTAGAGTGCTCTCCGCTTCAGACGGCCACAGGCGCTGTCTCCTGTGTATGGGCTGCGATCACTGCGAGAACATGATCATTGCAACGTTGCAGTCGCGGCCGCCCCCCGAGTCGTTCCTTCTTCCCACGGGATTGAGGACGACGCGGCTGGCGATGGAGGCGATCTGGGGATGGCAGCGGGCTCAGTTTCGCCGGGTACACCCCCGCGAACCACCCGCCCCCTGGCACGCTCGTTGACTTCCGTCCGGGCTCGAGGCAACTGCGGCTAGCCTCACAGCAAGCCTGCCTATCCTCTGGAGCACCCCGAGCTGGATGAGCTCACCGCTGCATTGGAGAGCGGGCTTTCATCTGACGCGGATGACTCCTCTGGGCTGCCGCATTCGGGCCAGCACGCCCAGGCTGAGGCTGACGCCTAGATGTCCAACATGCTTGCCCGGGCCGCTGCCAGCGTTGGGCTGGACTGGAACCCTCCATCCTCCCCACAGCCGTCTCGGCTGGATGATTGGTTCCTTGGGTCTGCGCGCTGCTCACAGCCACGCCCCACATCATCATTAGCCACCAAAGCCTACAGTGCCATCGGACAGGCCGCTTCCACCCTGCATGCCATGGCCCTCCAGCAAGTCCAGCAGGCCAAGGCACTCAAAGATCTGCACGTGGGTAGTCCTGATCCCGACGTGCTGCAGGAACTGTGCTCGGGGCCCCGGAAGGCTCCCAGGCGCTCCTGAGACGATTGACCCAGAGACCAAGACGTAGGCTCCGGAGCTGGTTAGCAGACCACTCCGTCCCCCGGTGGAGGGCCGGGAGGAGATTCCTTGTTTGAATTTATTCTCAATATAAGAGAGCTATTTCCTTTGTCTCTGGGTCACCTGGCCCGCAAATGTCATTCTCACGGCACTCTGCCGCCACACCTCAACAGTCCTGGCATGCTGGACGCGGACCCCCCGCCTTCAGCCCCATGACTGTTCCCTGGCCGGCCGGTTCTGACGAGTCTAGAGGACGCCTCCACCGGACCTCCTCCTCAGTCACTAATTCGCCCCCTGCCGGGTGTGCAGAGCAAGGTAAGCACTTCGAGTCTTTTCTCAGCACCAGAGCCTGATGCCGTACTACCTGCTCCGCCATACTACCTGCTCCGCCCGCTATAAATATATATATATACATAGATGCATATACAGTGCATTCAGAATGTATATATATATATATATATATATATATATATATATATATATACTAGGGATGTGCATCTCCATAACTGAAGCCGATGCGATACGCATCTCGATACATAGCCAACGATATGATACATTAAAGATACATATGAAGCAGCTACCGATGCAATGCGATACAATTCACCCCTATTACGATGCAGTCCGATCAGATTCAACACAATGCGCTTCAATGCAATACGATGCAATGGGAAAAAATATGATGCTATGCAATTCAATATGGTAGGCTACAGATAGTTTGCTTTTATTTCTTTGGTTCAGACAGACAGCAAATCATAAATTACTTAAGTGCCTTCTGACTTCTAACACATGGACCTTTCACAAAAAGTAGTGCAAAAAACAAGTAGTGCAAAAAACAAGATTAAATAAAACCAGAAGTTATTTTCCTGTTCTGTCTACAGTTACACTTTTAACAGTTCACACATTTAACAGTGAAACAATTTAAGGATGCTCAGGGATAAACAATGAAGAAATGTTCCGTAACTTGCCAGCAGACGAATGTGCTTTCGTATCGGCTCTTCAAGTGTGTTGTTAAATTAGTCGTACTGCCAGTATATTTTATAGCGCCATGACATATTTTACAAACTGCTTGGTTTTATAAAAATCTCCATCTCACTTATAAAACCCAAAGTTTTTCCAAACATTGGATTTGTAATTATTTGGTGGAAGATGCAGCTCTGCCTCTGCCATGTTAATCTATTTTCTATGTCAGGGGTGCCCACAGTTTTTTGTGTGATGATCTACTTTTAAATGACCAACTCAAAAAGATCTACCACCTAAAAAAACATTTAAATATTTAAAAATAATTGCTTGTTGGGACTACTGCATGCATCCCTAAATGGAATTCATATTCTAATTAATAATAAAAAAAACATTGTATATATAATATAAAATATATAATAATGTTCAATGTTGATATCATTCAGTTATAACACAAAACACCTATAAAAAAAGCAACTGAATAAACTAAAATCTTGCCAGGTCAAAATGTATTCGTCAAGTGCAAGTCAGACGTAAACTAAAAGAAGGAAAGACATTATATTTATTTTTATAAAAATTTTACGAAAGCACATTTCAATTTTGTGTGATCTACCAGCATTGCCTTTGCGATTGACTGGTAGATCGCGATCGACGTAGTGTTGTGATAAGTCATGTTCATGCATTGGTGATGAGAGAACATGCTGGAGAAACAGTTTAGAGAGGAGAAATCAATCTACATATAAAATATTGGTCACAAATTATTGGTCACTTTCCAAATAATAAAAATATAGCGCATCTACTAATAATTATATATAAATAAATAGCTTTTACCGATGCAAATATGTTAGAAGCGATGCAGAGCGATACAAATGCCAACTTGTATCCGATGCACACTTTTTTAGCATCGATAACTTTTATGCCGATGGACCGATGCGAATCGGTGAATCTTACCATCCCTAATATATACAGAACAACATTAAAGGCCAATTTTTTTTTATAAATACAGAAAATGGAAGTTAATTTGTGAAAGGAACAAAATAAAATAAAATTTAATTGTAGTGAATTTTTTACCATCCACGCAGGAGGGTGCAGCCCATGTCGTCCCAGCAACCTGTCCAGGGAAGCAGGAGCACTTCACCGTCTGTGATCTCTCCTCAATCTTGTTTTTGTTACAGCAGCGATGGGCTGCAATCACCTCACATGTGCCAGCCTTCACGTGCACTTTAAGAAAAACACACATATTTTATATGAACATTTGTATCAAGAGGCACAACATGAACACCTGTAGTCAGTCATTTCAAGCACAATCTGTTATCACATGCATATATTGACACATTGTTATGCTATGTACAACTGTCTGTGTCATACATGTGGTTGTATTTTTTATAGCAACGCTTATTTAGATTGCACCCAAATTAGAGTACTTTTATCCTATGCACTTCATTTAAACAACTTTCTTCTCAATCATTCTAGTACATTCTTTAGGTATTAAGGTATGTAGTTTAAATACATTCCTGGCCATACTACATCCGCCATGTTGGCATTGTCCACTGACACAATTTTTCTTTGACCTATAACGTTCTTACAACAATCACAAATCACAAAAATAAAATACAATTACTTGAATGTTGCTAAACGCTTTCCATTTACACAGGAGGAGAAAATTCTTGGTACCTAAAACACTTAAAAAGAGCTGCCAGGGTCACAGTTTCAGCCATTTTTACTTGTAACATTTCAAATGTCCGAGGACATCTGCCATTACATTAAACAGTACTGTGCAAAAGTTTTGCCTAGTGAGGATTTCTTCAAAAATAATAACATAAATAGTTTTCATTTATGAATTAACATCATACAAAGACCAGTAAACAACAAAAAAAGCTAAATAAATATTTCAAGTGACCACCTTTGCCATCAAAACATCACCAATTCTCCTAGGTACACCTGAAAACCTTTTCTTGGTTGTTGGCAGATAGGATGTTCCAAGCTT
Organism: Xyrauchen texanus; assembly: GCF_025860055.1. Taxonomy (NCBI): domain Eukaryota; kingdom Metazoa; phylum Chordata; class Actinopteri; order Cypriniformes; family Catostomidae; genus Xyrauchen; species Xyrauchen texanus. Next base: position 22,900,879 of record NC_068302.1, on the reverse strand, counting down.
CTTGGAAAATTTACTGCAGTTCTTCTATCTATTTACAGGGCTGCCAACTTTTGAGTTCAGCTTGACGTGAGAGTTGTGGGGGGATGCTGTGCTGCTGCTTTCCCCCTGATTGGTCTGAATAACTCACTGCTGCACAGTGCTGTCTGCTCTTTCTTGTTTGTCCGTGCGCTGTCAGTGCCCTCTTTGCTCCGCTCAATGCGTTAGAGTTGGCAGCCCTGTATTTAGGCTGTCTCAGTTGCTTCTTCTATTCTATTCTATTCTATTCTATTTGCAAAAGGAGTCTAACATGTATATTTCATTTTGACTCAATAAAGCTGAATATATAAATAACCATCTTAAGACAAAGGTTTTTGTGAAATATCTTATGTGCCTAAGACTTTTGCACAGTACTGTATGTCCACGGATGGCACACTTCAGAATCTCAGCAGATGCAGTTGATCATCTACAGTAGGTAGTGTTCAGCTATTGTATCATGAATACAGTTTTTGGACATCTCATTCATTTCACATGTTTGTTGCATGCTGTGTGTAGCAGGAAAGTACGGACATTTGGTCAACCCAAAGACACCCAAAATATGTATTTAGAGTCCATGTTTTTAACAAGAGCTTTACTCAGTATTTTTGAATGAGAACTTTAATTAAAGCTCAGGGGATCACAAAGATGCAAAGAAGACATAACCAAACAAATTTATAACAGAACTACTCTGGGTGACCGTTGGCATCAAAATGATTGAAATTCTAGCAGAGATCTTCATCCTATCTCACAATCTCAATATCAAATCAATGAGTTTTACTCTCATTCTGAGGGATTGAAATTCGCAGACATGCCTTTGAAACAGATCTATTGAGAGAATAAAATATTAACTGCAATAATGAGTAAAAAACAAAAACACAACAAACGTCTGACTTTATTTCTTCACATATTTCTCTTGATTTTTCACAATCCACCCACCTTGTCTAAAGCATTCAAAACAGTTTATATTGGATCAGTACAGCTTAGTGGGTTTCACCCTACAAAGCACCATTGACTTCAGATGAAATTTAGCCTGAGCTATTGAACATGACCGTTAATAAGAGTGAGTCTTAGAATCAGCCATTGTGTTTACAGAGGGCATCATTTCTAAATCTGAGGTGGTATAAAGTTTCTGATCCCTGTTTGTGGAGGGAGTTTTAGTACAGGGACAGTTATGTGGATTTGCACACAGATTGATACTGCAGCTTTGGGGTGCTGTTTTCATATCACCTGAAAAAAAACCTCAAATCTGAGCAGGGTCCTGTCTTCAAAATCTCAAAGGCTAGTTCTTTTGTTGGTCATGAGAGCTACATTTAAGCATAAGTGCATCAGACTTGGTGTGAGAAGTTTTGGTGTAAATTGTACACAATTATTTTATAATTTTATTTCATTTCATTGCATTAATACTAAGTAGAGGTCTTAACAGGCAGTAGAACATGAGATGCAGGCTAAGAATTGGAACCATTACAGCATGTTTTAAAGACAATTCTGAGGTACTGTATATTTGAATTTATCTTTCCAACCAATATGATCCAATGTTACAACGTCCCATAGAATGTCAAAATGGAATGACCTTTAGCAAGTTGAACTGGGAATGATTAAAATGCTTAATGTTGCATTTTAGAATGGACTTATCCTTCAGTGGCAGCACAAGGTGCGACAGCCAATCAATTCTTCTCTGCACACACCTTACATCAAATTAATCTATCATGACTAGGTCAAAATGGGGGCTGACGCTAATGGTCAACTGCCTGTGTGAAACGTGAAAATGCCAACCATCCCAAGAGATCGACTTCTAAGCTGAGAAACGGTTCTTGCCACCATATTCTTCTCATGCATCTCACTAAATTCAGTGATAGGGCATTTAATTTCTGTGTACCCAACATGATGGGATTCCACAATATGGCCTCCTATTCAAAACTTTTTTCTTCACAATGACCAAGTTTACATGAACTTAAGAATGAAGGTTATTCCAGGGTTTTTGCTGTAAGCGGCATTCTGAAACGTCAAGTAATCGAGAACGCTGATTTTCTTACGGCGTTTAAGGGATTAAGAGAAAGCGGTTTAATACACCTAGGTTTCTCCTGAAGAACTCTTCTTATGTGGCAGTGTAAACACATACAACGCATTCTAACAGGTTTTTAAAGAGTGCGTATGTGTGTGAAACAGACCGAATAACAAACATCATAGGATGGAGCTTAACAACAAATCATCAAAACATTTCTGGGAGTACAGTGGGAACACAACTGTAAAATATCAACGGTCCCTCACGTTTGCGTATTTGCACTCGTACATTGAGGGAATCCAGGAGATTTATGGAAAGGGAAACCCCACTAATGAAGTGCAATTCTGCTGCAGGTTGCGATAGAAAGTTAAGGAAAGAAACAAAGCAACAACTCTGGAATATCTGGAAATAAAAGCGAAGCAATTGATACTGAAATTAAATAGAGAAGTCTTCCTCAATATCATGTTATTTACACAAGTGTCGCAGGGTAAATACGTTGCTCTGGAAAAATCTGCTTACTGACCGAGCCGCATGTACACAGGAGTATATGTCACTTATACAGTGCATGTCAACAAGGACGCTGCTTCCTCGCAATGTGCCGCTTTCTCGCAATAGCCTGCTATCTGGTGTCCATGTAAACGTAGTCAATGAAAAGTCTGTCAATAGAGAATATTATATTTATAATATATTTTGTAATATTTTAATCATATTAATGTAATACAAATGACTGATGAATATGTAACCTAAGGACAACTATGTAACCTTCACTCATCCAAAATGGAACTACGTCATCATACAGTGGTTTGGCAGCCATGAAATCCACACATAGCGAGCCATCATGAATGAGACACATAGATGGAGCAACCACAAAACTAAAATGTATATTTCCAGATGGGGCGAATAGAGCGTTAACAGAAATTCTTATATAACTAACATAAACAAAATCATTTGAGGAATACTCGCTGCCTGGCATTAGCACAGAGGTAAATTCTGTTATATTTGCATATACAGTAGTTCTGGAATAGTATATCGGATTTACATTTGCTTTACAGAGACACATTTATGTGGCCAAGAGTAAATGGAATGTGGATAATCAATCGGATTGCAATCTGATCAGTAAGGACATACAATATATGGTCACTAAGTGTAAATAATGAAACTGAGAATTTCTCTAGTTCAGTGGCAGGCTCGGTGAGTTCTCCCCTCTACCTGTATATAATGGATATTTATCAAACCATGCTGATTTAAATATCAAGATGTAAATATAGAGCATTGGATCCTCTCAGTGGGGTGAATTATATTATCCACTCATTAAAGCCAGAAAACCTGCAATTTGGAAAGGAAACATTGTGTAGCTTAGAGGGAGTGCCTCCCATATCTACAAATGCAAATATTAGTGTAAGTGGAATAAAAGGGCGATGACTTTCCTGTATCGTGGGAGCACAAGACATAAGGGAGACAGGCTTCATTTGTCAGAAATCATCAGGATGGATGAGAAAAAACCTGCATTCTGCACATTACTAGTCACAAGAGATGTTGTTAATTGCTCAGTGTTTAAATTATCTGTTCACGTTTGCCTGCTTTAAAAAGACAGCTCACTTAAGTCTCCAGAAACATAGCCTGCCTTGGGCTCGCAAATGTCATTTCTCTGGTTAGAGATCTTCTAGTTCAAATTTGGCCATACGCTGAATATTGTAGGTCAAATAACAAAAGCAGCACAGTGTAATCTTCAAATAGCACAGTGACATTATCTAAAGGCCCCATAGAATCAAAATATGAGTTTTGTGGTTTGTAGTCCATGTATTTTCGCTTTTAAGCTTCTTAGTATACTCCAAGTTGAAAAAATAAACTTTTAGTAGACATTTAATATGTGTAGTCTCGTGAAGACTGATGATGATGATGATGATAGTAATGACTGAAAGATTCTGATATGCAAACTCAGCACAACCTTCAATATCAAGAATCAGTTTATTCATATAATTATAGAGTTCCACACTCATATATCAAAGAATTTCATCTTTAAAGAGCTGAAAAGACTGTGGTAAAACTGACAGTCATTATATCTCTGAAGGCACTTCCTCTGTGGTGAATCTTTCTTTATTTAATCAGATTAAAAAAATTGTCTGCATAAGCATCTTTATATTCACAATTACAAAGATTTTCAAAATAATTTTTGAACTGAGTGCACAATTGCTTTAACCCTTGTGTTGTGTTAATTTGCAAGGCTTGACATTAACACCTGCCCACCTGCCTACTGCGTGTACAAATCGGCAGTGGTGGGTAACTCTGTCACTCTTTATAGCCACTTTGGCGTTTAAACCACAGTAGCACTAACTGGTAGGCTATGTAGTATAGACGCAAATTAAATTGATTAGGATGAGTCTCTGACTTTATTTTTATTATTAATAACTATTTTGTCATCATTCACTTACCTTTATTTTGATCCAAACCCTCAGGACTTTCTTTCTTCCATGAATGAAAAAAATATAAATGTACTCAATTTTTCCATTTGTGGTCAGCAATGAATGCTGACTGAGTTTATTCTACCCAATATCTCCTTTTGTAGGCCTACTCCATGGAATTACCATATTAAAATTAATTGCAGAGCAAGGCTTGAACAAAACAAAAAAGGCAATTATTTATGATAATTAATTGCTCATATTTATCTTAAACCGCAACAACAGACAGAGACACAATTGACTAATAGAAGAGAGACTGTGGAACATCCATTCAAGAACATACCAAATACTAGCTTATAGTTTATTTTTAGAAGGACTATCTACATTAGCCAAACCACAGTATTGTGGAGCCATTCGTGGTCAGACCTGTTGTTATGGCCTTTATCATTACCAATGCCACTGTTAAAAAACAGTGTTTGGCAAGTTACTAAAAAATGTAGCTAGCTAAGCTAACAACTACTCAACAGAAAAACTAGTTAAGCTAAGCTAAAAGCTAAACTTCAGAGAAAGTAGCAAGTTACACTACAAGCTACATAACAAAAGTAGCTTGCTACATTTAAGCTACGTCATTTTGTTTTCAACTGCAGATGCACGGAGCATACTGTCATAGACAAAGCATCTAAAAGATGTATTTACATGACATTTATCAAAGTCATGGTAAAGTATATTACAGTTTAGTGCAATACAGTATACAAGTATACAATATGGTGCAATACGTATGTGCATGCAAAAAACAACAACATGTAAATTCATATTTAGACTCGCTACCTATGCAAACTCATGTGTTCAAAATGAAAAATCACTATTTTTACATTTTGTTTTTCATATTTATATTACTACCACCTCGACAAACCCATACTCATTTAAGCATACTTTAACTTGCACATTCCTGTATAAAAACTCTGCATACATACAGTACACTATTCATCTTATCCTGTAATTCTGTGTCTTGCTGTTGTATTTCTGAATATACTGGAAGCTTATGATCAGAGGCCAAATTACTTGTGTGTGTGAGGATATCTGGGCAATAACAATGTGATATCTGATGTATCAGATGGTAATACCATGGTACTTTCAAATAAACCTACCATATTTATGTACCATTCTGTATTTGCATGGTGCTTCAAAGTACTTCAAATAATTCCATGTTACTACCATGGCAATATGATATATTCATATACTTTTGTATTTACATGGTGCTTCAAGGTGATGAAAAAATACTATGGTACTTTGATATGATTACCATATTCATATACCATTGTATTAACATGGTGCTCCAACTCAAATGAGCGACTTACATAATCACAAATAAGAAGATTGCAATCTTTAGTATTGACTCTTTTGTTGCCATTATAGTCGCTCATTAGTTTAATGCTAGTGTTTCTGCAGCTACATGCACCTTTATGTCCCAGAGATTTGTTTTTATAAAATTTCTAATTTTCTTTTTTATTATTACAAAGGTAACAATACAATTGTCTTTTAGCCATGCCATCCAGTTTTCATCTCATAAATAAATATGGTTGTTTTTCATTTGTAATTAAATTTTAAACTGAGCACCTCTGCATAATGCCACTATTCTAAGCTGAATTCTTGGCTCTGACTCCTAAAAGTATATATTGTAGATTTAGTTGATGGTCAAATTGGATTGTTCATTTATCAAACTGCATGTTGAAGTTTGAAGAATATTTTGTAAAGTGAGAACTCATCTCAGAAAGTGTGCGGAAATGCTAAGCTGTATGTCTTTTAGAAGCACCTAACCAACAGAGAGAGGGAGAGAAAAATATATAAAAAGAGATATCCTACCAATAGAGAGATGTAGCAAGGAAAAGCTACTGAAGTAACAAAGTTATACTACAAGGACCTAAGCTTTCATTTTGCTATCGATCTGTTGAATGGCTTTAATATATCATAGAATTCTCCATGTTTGCTTGTGTGTAGTAGTTGTGGTATGCGTGTGTGTTTGTGTGTGTGTGTGTGTGTGTGTGTGTGTGTGTGTGTGTGTGTGTGTGTGTGTGTGTGTGTGTGTGTGCACATTTCAAACCCACATAAGTGTGCACACCTGTCTTAGTTGCAGTCATAAATGCAGGGATGAGTAACATGTCCTGGAAGTTTTTGCTCTAAGCAGATTGCTGCTGACTGGTATAGTAAAATGATGCACTGAATACAGATGAATGTTTTCATATACAATACCTTTAACATGATTGACTGCATAAGAGCAGATGCATAAAGATAAGCATCTTATAAAGGTAGTGGGTGTTTGTGAAATGAATGTTAATGTGAATCTGACTCTGTGAGTTAGAACACATTCAAAATGGAAAATGTTACTCAGAAATACTGGCTAATCCGTCACTAACTAAGCCATTATAGGAACCTAAATAACAAAAACAGAGTAAGACAGAGAGAGAGAGCATTTGTTAACAAGTGCTGGAAAGCAGAGGTGGGTAGTAATGCATTAACTCCATTACATTTACTTGAGTAACTTTTTGAAAAAAGAAATGTACTTTTAGAGTAGGTTTAAAAGTGGATACTTTTTTCTTTCATTCAAGTACATTTATAATTAATGTTTTTTTACTTATACTTCTTTACAATGGATGATGTCCCTGTCATTACATTACTGGGTTAAATTTTAATTAATGTGTAATTTATTGAAAGATTATTGAATGGGACTTTTACGAGAGCGGAAGTTCACACAGCTGCCGCAATCAAGCTCTTCAAAGTTAAACACTTTCTTTGCGCCACACAGTGAAAAAAAATTGTTTCTTCATGCAGTGCCTTCATTTAACTCAGTTTTTAAGTGTACAGTTTTAAATCAGTACAGCAATATATCTGTGCGCTTTGTCCTGCGTCCCGCATGTCATGAGCAGTATTTATGCATTTACCCCATGCCATAAAGGGGGTACTGGAAACTAATCGCTGCAACTTCAGGTGGATTAACTGTATAAATCCATGTAAAATCCTTAAATCCATAAATTCAACATCCAAGTTAAGTGTAAATACATTCCGCGTGATCGACAACTGGAGAATGAACAGACAGCATTTCTGTGTGTGCACAGCGAAGTGTGCAGGGCGTGCTTGTGAGAGATGTATGGGTGTGTGGCGATCGTATGGTGAAGAGAGTGGCTGTGTCTGAAAACATTCACTCATTCACCATTTCCTATATATTGAATTGGAGTTAGTGCACTATATCTCAGCAGTAAGTGAACAAAATGAGTGAGTGAATGTGGACGCTGATGTATATGCTGAGTGTCGGAGCTCTGGGGCTGTTGAAGAAACGAAGTCACATATAACATTTTAAAATACTTGGGCCTTACTTGTTATTTTTTGAAATAATATATTAATACAATAAATCTTCATTCTGTTTGCCATTTTTAATATATACTGTGTGTTAATATAAAGAGTAAACACATTTTATCGAATAAAGAGTACATTTTAAAATGTATCAGTATGTTTTGCCTCTCCATATGATATTATGTTATTTTAATCAAGTAATGATTTGTCAAAAATGTATTTAATACATTGAGCATGAAATAAAACATTGCAGGATTAAAGGAAGCAGTAAACACCCAGCTCTATCTTCCCTGTGGTGGATTGTGGGCAATAAACCATCAAATGTACATTCAAAATTAGAGTGCATTGTGGGTAATAATGAGTGAACAAAAGTAAGGAAAGAGTGGCTCACTCAGAATTCAGACACTCCTACAAAATGGCAGACACCCGAAATAGTGCACTATATAGTGGATAGGGGCGATTTCAGACATAACGAGTGTTCCATGGGGGTTGGTGCCCTACACACATGTTTAATGTGTGTGTTCATGTATTTCAGGTCTTTTATTTTGAAAAGTTTAGTTCCTGCTCATGTCATGTGTTGCCTAGTCATGTGATCCCTGATTCCCTCCATGTTCATGTGTCTTGTGTTCATTGGTTTATTGTTTAATTATCTTGTGATAAGTTCTGTCTTTTCATTGGTTTACTTGTTTGTCTTGTTCTCCCATGTCATGTATTTAAGCCTCATGTTTGCCATTGTCCATTGTCATGTATTGAATGTGAGTGTTGCTGTTTATGTCAAGTCTTAGTCAAGTCTTAGTCAAGTCTTAGTCAAGTCTTAGTCAAGTCTTAGTCAAGTCTTAGTCAAGTCTTAGTCAAGTCTTAGTCAAGTCTTAGTCAAGTCCATGTCTAGTTCACATTTATAGTTTGGGTTTTGGATTTCATGTTTATTTAATAAATTGCACTTGGGTTCTCACTTCATCATCATCATCATTGCTTATGCCATCAACATCTTTCCAGAATACTTGACCCAATAATAATTAACAGTTCGGCTTCTGCGCCTACGTCATGGGAATCGTCCCCTGGAGGACTATTTGGAAGACTTTTGTGATCTGGCAAGCCAGGTGGACTTTAATGAGGTTGAACTCAATGACTATTTCCGATTTGGATTTAATGAGCCAATTCCCATTTTGATGCCAGGCGGTAAGTGTACCCTCAACCTCGCTCAATATATCGATCTCACCCTGTAGATCATTGGTTCCACGTTCACTGTGGGGGAGGCAGATGCCGAGCCAGAGTTCCAAAAATGGCCGCCGAGTCAGAGTTTCACGACATGGTCGACGAGCCAGTGTCCCACATCATGGTCGACGAGCCAACGGCAATGCCTGCCACGGCCAACATTGGCGTTGACTCGTCGACGAGCCAGTGTCCCACGTCATGGTCGACGAGCCAACGCCAATGCCTGCCACGGCCAACGAGCCCACGCCCGCACCTGCCACGGCCAACCAACTGGAAGCCTCGTCCGTCCCAGAGCCAGCATTGCCAGCCTCGTCCATCCCAGAGCCAGCATTGCCAGCCTCGTCCATCCTAGAGCCAGCGTTGCCAGCCTTGTCCATACCAGAGCCTGCGCTGCCAACTTTGGACTTCCGGAGGAGGAGGAGAAAGACTTTTGTTTCCAAGTATTTGCTCATGTACACACAAACAGAGGTCATTCCCGAGACTCAGTCTATGCCCATGACCACAGAGGTCGCTCCCTAGACTCTGTTAATGATTGTGACCACTGACCCATCTTTTCCCAGTAATCCAATACTTAGTTTCGAGCCTCTCATGGCTCCTCCTTCCACGACTTTGCCCCAAGTTATGGCAACCACGCCAGAGTCAGCTCCAGGCCATGTCACAGCCACGCCAGAGTCAGCTCCAGGCCATGTCACAGCCACGCCAGAGTCAGCTCCAGGCCATGTCACAGCCACGCCAGAGTCAGCTCCAGGCCATGTCACAGCCACGCCAGAGTCAGCTCCAGGCCATGTCACAGCCACGCCAGAGTCAGCCTGCACCATGCCATGTCACAGCCACGCCTCAGCCTGCTCCATGCCATGTCATAAGCCTGCCTCAGCTCCACCGTCCAGGCCCACCTCTGCTCCTCGGTCCAGGCCCACCTCTCCTCCACGGCTCTGATCGAGCCTCTCATGGCTCCACCCTCCATAGGCCCTGTCATGCCATACATGACCCGTGCCCCCAACCCCCCCTCACAGCTCTGTAGGTCCATACAATCAGGCCCGGACTGGCCATCGGGAGCACCGGGACAATTCCCGCTGGCCTGGCGACTAAGTTGGCCTGCTGCCAGCCAGCGTTTTTTCCATTATTATTATTTTATATTATACCTTTACCAGTGATCATTTTTGAATTCGTCATTCAATCAAATTATTATTAATATTAATAACAATAAAAAAAAAAATCATGAATCTGTTAGTCTTGACTGGCAAGGCTACGATTCGACTTTATGCACAGAAAACGCGAGCAGCACCCGTCCAACGTTACATTCGTGGAGAAATCAAAACAAATGAGTGCACACAGAAAACTCACAGAAGAAATGTACTGAGCTAAAAATTCTAATCGTTATTTTTTTATTTATAACATATGATTTAGTTTAACATAACACAACTAAGGGAGCTGTTTTGCTGAATATTATCATGATTGAAAATGTTACATTTAATTTATTGTTCAATAAACAAGTAGCGTAGTTAATATTTATTATTAAGTTACTTACATTTTACACACAAACCATATTAACTGTTTTTGTTCTATTTCACCGACTAAAATAGTTCCAAAGGAAAGCTACAGCAGCACGGTGTTTTGTTACTGAATGATTCAGCGTTTTGAACGAATCTTTTGTATGAATGACTCACTAATTAAGACGGTCACTTGCCGCCACCTATTGGCGGTTTTGTTTAATGTTTAAGTATTGCATTTTTTTATATTCAAACATTTATTTAAAACATCAATCTCATAAAAAATTTTATTGCAGTAATTGCAGTGCACAGGATGTTATGTGCAGACCCATTTGATATTAGGACTGCTTTACTTCTAGGTTGGTTGTTTATGTTTTTATGTTATGGTCATACTGTGAAATAAATGTAATTTAGGGGGGGGGGGAACAAGGTTGTCCGTGTTTCTAAATTTTATTTGGGTGCATAGGATGGCCTGGATGGGTGTCCCAGTCCGGCCCTGCATACAATACATGTGGCAACATTTTAAAGTTATACAAAATCACATAAATCAGCATAAAATAATCCATAAGACTCCAGTATCTAAATCAAAAGCAATGTGTATGGTGTGGATGAGAAAGAGATCACCTTCACATTCTTCGTCTTATGTTTTTGGTGATTCACATTCTTCTCTGCATATCACCCCCTGCTGTCTAGCAAAAAAGGGTGAGTAAATGAAGAGACAATAAACATTTTGGGGTAAACTATATCTTTAAAGTGATAGCTCAGCCATAATTGAATATTATGTCATAATTTCCCTACCCTCATGTTGTCCCAAACCAGTGTGATGCTTTGTATTATGTGGAACAAAAATATGTTAGACAGAATTTTAGGGACTGACAGTCTCAGTCACAATTCACTTTCAAAATATGGAGAAAAAACATTCACTGAAAGTAAATAGTGACCCAGGCAAACATTCTGTCTAATATCTCCTTATTGTTTTGCATGGAAGAAATAACGTCACACATGTTTTGAACAACATGATGGTGAATGATGACAGAATTTCCATTAATAATAATAATAATTCTGTAGTACATTTTAAATGTGAATTATGTAATGGAATATTATAGGGGAGTTAACATCTATTATGTAATTTGTGAAAGTAACGAGTTACTCACTACTTCAGTATTCTTTTAATTGGGTACTTTCTTACTCTTAATCAAGTAATTATTAATGTTAGTACTTTTACTTCTAATTGAGTAATAATTTTTTAAGTAATTGTACATTTACTTGAGTACAGTTTTTAACTACTCTACCCACCTCTGCTGAAAAGGCAATGGGTAATGACTGAGCACTTTATTAGGAACACATGTACACCTACTTATTCATGTGATTATCTAATAAGCCAATCATGTGGCAGTGTAATTTATAAAATCATGCAGATACGAGTCAGAAGCTTCAGCTAATGTTCAAATCAACCATCAGTATGGGGGAAAATTGTGATCTCAGTTATTTCAACCGTGGCATGATTGTTGGTGTCAGACGGGCTGGTTTGAGTATTCCTGTAACTGCTGATCTCCTGGGATTTTCATGCACACAACAGTCTCTAGAGTTTACTCAGAATGTGCCAAAAAGCAAAAACATCCAGTGAGCGGCAGTTCTGTGGACGGCAACGCCTTGTTGATGAGGGGGGTCAGTGGAGAATGGCAATGTTCTACTTGGCTAAATCACAATGTGTCTCATTCACTAATAATTGCATACAAATTGCATACTTATTTACAGAGAAAAAGTTCTTGCACCAAATTTACGCTTTATCACATCTGATGTGTTGGATCTACATTTGATTCTAAAATTAGAATACATTTAAGTGCAATCTTATTGATGAATCTTGAATTCTGCACAAACAGGTTTTTCACACAAATACAGTATGTGCATATGCAGAGTTAGTGAATGAGACCCATTGTGCTGTGTGCACCTTCAGACAAATATAATGTGCTGTGCATTGACATATTTCAAAGCTGCAGCCATGGCCATAAACTTCATTTCAGAAGTTTGCTTGCTCTCAGGGATGTGGAAAATTGTAGACAGGAGGGCTATGCTGAGGGTAATGAAGGAGCTTAGGGCTCAACTCAAGCTCAAAGTTCTCCCTCTGGACGTAACTATGGAGAGAAAAGGGGAGTTGGAGCAGAGGAGGAATGCCGAAAGAGTTGTCAGAATGGTTGTGCATATACTGTATGCTTGGAATGGTGATTGGCAGGATAACATGAACATGCTCCTCCACCAAACTCTAAAAGGGAAATGTCAGTCTACTTGCGATTATCCATGCACCAAAAAAAAAGAAAAAGTTTTTTTTCCATGTCTCTGACAACTTTGGCTTTGCACTGTAAATTGATCTACTGTTAACTTTTATATATGACTGTTGTGGGCTTTTAAACAAATTTTTCAGGTTCAATTCAAGTTAAGCTCAATCAACAGCATTTGTGGCATAATGATGATTACCAATTTTGACTCGTTTTTCCTTTTCTTTAAAAAGAAAAGCAAAAATCATGGTTAAAGAGAAACACTTAAAATGGAAGTGAATGGGGCTAATCTTTGGAGGGTTTAACATTTATTTTATTTTTATAAAATAAATTCTTCTGTTCAAACTCATGTATTATTTGAGCTGTAAAGTGGTTTCAATCATAATTTTTACAGTTATTTTATGGTTTTAGGATTTGTAGACATTATTTTGTCATTCAAGAAGGGGTACAATTGGCTGTAACTTTACACAGGAAAGGTTAGTAAGCGATTTTATCACACTAAAATCATGTTCAAACGCATATTTTAATCTTGTGGCTATACATTTGAAACAGCCATGTACATTGTAAGTGCCTCACCAAGATTTTTACAAGGAAGGGCAAGTCACAATACATTTTTGTGATAATCACTATCACACCAGTTTCACACATCCTCCGTGAGTGGGTGTGAGCAGTGCATTTTCGTTTCGGTGCCCATATTAACAGATGACACTGTTTACACACGAGGTGGCACATTCCATACGCAGCAGTGAGCGGATAGTTTTGCCGTTGAGCCTATTTTTGCCACTCAACTCATGCTGAGCTCAGTGGCTCTGGGTGAAGTTCAACACTAAAATAATCAGGAGATTATTGAAAAGACACAAAAGCGAATCAAAATTATATAAAAAAAAAAACTATAGTACACTACAATTTATATGTGAGAACCCGGTGTTCTCATTGCATTAGAGAAACCAACAAGTTACTTCTGCAAACAAAAAAGGCTAGACTTGCAGCTTCTAGCTTCACTTTAATTAACCAATTTTACATTACTATTAACTGCTATCAAGTTTATTTTAGTGGATGTTTGAATTCAGTTCCCTTCAAGTTCAAACTGGCTTAGTAGCCGAAAAACTACAGGTGTGGATCATCATACAATCACGACAACTTATTTTCCACAAAGTTGAACATGACAAAAACTATTTCAGCACGTTCTGGTTATTTTTTAACAATATATCTGTATGCTTATTTAATTTGAAACCTAACCTTTTTTTTTTTTTCATGTGAAAATGTTTTGCTTGAATAGTGTGTTTGAGCCAATTTTCTTTAAAAAAAATATGCTACTTGGTTTGATATTTTGTTATATAATACTAAAACTTTCATCCATTTTTAAGTTTGGCTTACGTCCAAATACTTTTTGGGGCTTCTGCATGTAAGTGTACGGCTCACATCTCCGTTTCATTACACATGCTGTGTACAGCAAACTAAAAACTACAAATATATCCACGTATTACAGTCACAGCTATGTCTGTATTCTGTGTCACTCTAACATGTAATAACAATAACAGATAACCGCTGTGTGTATTTAGTGTGTGGTTTCTTGTGTAGTCTTAGGTGTATTGTTGTGATGTGTTGATGGTATATGTTGTGCCATATTGTCTGATATCTGTTCTAATTGGTTGAGTCAGACTGAATGGTGGGTCTGATGGCATCTGATCTTTCTGGAGATCCAATCATATAAACATCCCCAAAGAGATATTTCACTTTTACTAGCTGATTTTTCCTCTCGCTTTGTGAGGGGGGAGTTTCATGACATGGCTATTAAAGCCTGTGTCATTTTATGAGCATTTCAATCAGGCTGTATTTCAGCGGACACGGTCAGCTCCACCCCACAGATTCACAAGAATCCTACGCAGGGCACAACACATACTGTAGATTACAGATAATTCACCATCATGCATTCAGATTATGAGCAAAGAGAAAGAGAGCATACAGTCAAGACAGATAGAAAATCAGACATCCGTTAATCTTAACAAGAGATACTGTAGCAAAAATTAACAGAAGAGAAAGTACTAAAATCATCATCATCATCATCAACCAGAAAATTGCAATTTGCACGAGAACTTGTTGTTTTTAGCACTAAACACGCTATCATGCTACAAGATTATCACTGAAAAATAAAATGTCTTTCATTTCTAGTGTTTCTCACTAAAACCTATATCGTATGCATTAAGAAGATATTTTGAGGTGTTTTTAAAATTTTAAATTGGCCACAATTATCTGTCATTGTATTTTATAGATGAACAAGGATTATTTTTTTGTGTATTTCTCATTAGAAAGAAAATAATATGGGTTAAGAATGTTAATGAAAATTATGACAGAATATAAATTTTTGGGTGAACTATCCCTTTAATCCCATTTTAATGAGTAGTTTTGGTTCAGTTTGTGCAGCAGTACTGT
This sequence comes from Xyrauchen texanus, assembly GCF_025860055.1. NCBI lineage: Eukaryota > Metazoa > Chordata > Actinopteri > Cypriniformes > Catostomidae > Xyrauchen > Xyrauchen texanus. The sequence continues at coordinate 22,885,701 of NC_068302.1, read as the reverse complement.
GTGTATGCTAGCACAAGTTTCATTTGCCCAGCCTTGTGTGTGCTTTATTGCAGTCTGTCCTGGTGGATGCAGTGTTTAAAACAGAGGCCAGATGGGCTGGGAATATGGGTGTCCCATTAAAACCTTTTTATCCTGCTGTCTAATGGCATCCACTACAGCATATATACAATACTTGTAACAACTAGCTCTCTCCACATAGGCCATCAAATGAGAGGAGAAAAAGAGGGCGAGAGAAAGACAGCGAGTTGAAGGAGTGTTTTTTCTCTCATTCTTGATGTTAGAAGTTTTTCAGATGTTGGCCAGTACAGGGAGACAGTAAATGTGTAAATAAGCGCATGATAAACATGCCTGGCTGTCACGACACCCACTTCTTGATGGCCCATTAACCAAGAAAGGATGATTCACTTTAAAAGCTCTTTAATTGGAGGGAGGAGCTGATCTCTGGCTGTCATCCAATCACAGTCAGCTCTTGAGCAGTTATTTTATACATTAGCGAAGATGATTACGAAGCGTAGATGAGAGAAATGCCCTGCTGCTCTCAAGCACTGCAGACACCTGGAGCTGTTACGCTACACTACAGAGAGCAATAATGGAATTACACCTGCAAGTTTTCTCTCTCTGGCTCTCTCCGGCTCTCTCCCTCTCTCTCTTTCTCTCCCCCTCTCTTTTACTCTCTCACTCTCTTTGGTCATTAAAATATTTCTTCTCTATTAAAGTATATGCCTATTTCTCTCCAATTATAAGTGTCTATTAAAGCATGTATAAACCCCTGATTATAGCTGTGTGGTTCCTGACAGAATATACAGCATTTTAAGCCTTGACAGTCTATTCAAGGTGCACCTGAGCAAAGCTGTTCCAAAAGGTAGCCAGTACCATTATGCTGATTTTCTAATTATAAGGCAACACCGTATGTATTCCTTAGGTAATTCCTAAATGCATTGTGGCAAGCTCAGTGACAAAAATTAACGAAACTGGTGGTAGATTATGAATATACTTCATTAATTACCGAAGTAGCTGTAAAAATTATATGTGACTGTGGTGATATTTATGCAAAATGATATTACGTGGCAGTTCCGAGGTGAAATGTCCATTGTGTGTTGCAAAAAGTGAGTTAAAGTTTTTCCCAAACAGAAAAGGTTTTTAAATTTAATACTCTATCAAGTTTTTAAAAACAAAACCTACTTCCTTACCCTAAACCTAAACCTTACCGATAGTGTCATAAAGAGCAAATATCAGATGAAAACGTAATTGCCGAAGCACATCATTTTGTGGTGATTTTATGACACTTTCGGTTTTGTGTTGACTCGTGTGCTCTTCACGACTCTTAGCCTGGTTCTTTGCATCACAGTTGTGCTACCATGCAATTTGATCACACCCAAACAAGCTTGTAAATGTAGTTGGTTATGTAATGTAAACAGTAAAATATATCACTTTACAAGTATGCACTATTGTAAAAGCAGATTTCTCTCATATCATTTTTGTGACAATGTCACTATTGTTGCAAACCAAAATTATGTTCTTCATTACACGTCTGTCTGCAGTTTCCCAGTGAAATGTCCAGCGGGGGGTGCCAAAAGTACAATGATATTGTAATCAGACAAGGTTTTTATGGTGAATATTAAATGGGTGTTTTAATGAGAAAAATGTACATCCGTAACCTAAAACTTTAACCTAAACCTAAACAATAGTTCCATAATGAATACATGGTAAGTGAACAAAACATACATCCTTACCCTAAACCAACACCTTAACAGATTTATGTTTTAAAAGCAAGTTCAACATGAACTTGTAATTTGTGCGCTATGGTGTGCGTGAGATATCTAAAGACAGAGGGGTGAAAAAGAGAGTATGTTTGTGGTAAAGGCAACAATCCCATAAGATTTAAGTAAAATATGTCAGAACAGGCAATATTAGGCCATCGAAACAGCCTGAACAGTTGTTGTTGTTTACTGTTTTCCCTAAGCAGATTTCTCTCATGTGTAATTATATGTCAGTTTTGAAAATCTGTACTGTTGGGATAAAAAAAAATTACTTCTCTTGCACAGAAAGTGTTCCCAGAATGTGTCATAAATATAACTGTGACAGATGGCGAGAATGTGTTATTAATGACATCACATCCTGTGCAGATGTACCTAAGCAACATTAAATGAGAGATGAACTGTGGATTCTGCTTCTCTATGGCTCTCTCTCTCTCTCTCTCTCTCTCTCTCTCTCTCTCTCTCTCTCTCTCTCACTGCCTCTATCTCTGCCTCTCTCTCTCTGCCCAGCAAGAGTACTATGTAATTTTAAAGTCGGATTAGGGATTAGTATTTTATTAGTATTTATGTTTTATTTAAAGTTCTAATATTAAATGACTATCAAAAATAAACCCCAGTTTAAGCATATTACTCTCAAACATTTCATATCACTGCCATGTTGGGGATATTTATTCTCACTTTCTTTCTGGTTTGTGTCTTTCTTGTAGTGATAGACCGTTGAGCAGCTGCCATACACTGGCAGCGAGAGGCCCGCGTATACAGTGCTGCAGGTGAAGCAATCTGCTCCGCCGCCCTCTAATCTGCTAATCTGTTCAAACGTGCTGTCCTCCAGCATATGCTCTCTTTGGAAGAGTGTGGTGTTAGATCAATTAAACCCTGTAGCAGGAGACAGGAGATCATCCCTGCCTGATAACTGTGAAATGGAGAGGTAAAATGACAACTGACCAGAAAATCTACCAGCACTTTGCCCTAGCCTTTTTTTCTGACACACTCTCTCTCTCTCTCTCTCTCTCTCTCTCTCTCTCTCTCTCTCTCTCTCTGTCTCACTCTCTGTTTCAATCACAGCATAATCAGCACTGACATTAATTACAGACCATGGAGCAGTGAGAAAAAAAAAGCCCTATCTATCCATCAAAGACAGATATACTAAGGATATGAGACATATTGTGAGTGTGAGACACGCTAAGGATGTTAAATATATACACATGCTTCATCTCTTTAATACCACACTAAGATTATTACTGATAGAGAAAGAAAGGAGACACAGAAGACAAGGTTAAAGGTAGGGTTCGATTGATACTAAAATCTTGGCTTTGATGTGATAAGAGCCTCTGGTACCGCTGTCTCGATACTAAATCAATACCTTTGTGGAGATGAAATTAAACTAGGGTTGTCAAAAGATTCAATAATTCAATGTCAAAGGGGGCCTGGGTAGCTCAGCGAGTAAAGACACTGACTACCACCCCTGGAGTGACACCAGTCATGTCTCCTAAGCAACTAAATTGGCCCGGTTGCTAGGGAGGGTAGAGTCACTTGGGGTAACCTCCTTGTGGTCACTATAATCTGTGGTTCTTGCTCTCGGTGGGGTGCATTGTGAGTTGTGCATGGATGCCACGTGGAATAGCATGAAGCCTCCACACGCAATATATCTCCGTGGTAACGCACTCAACTAGCCACATGATAAGATGCGTGGATTGATGTCTCAGAAGCGGAGGCAACTGAGATTCATCCTCCGCCACCTGGATTGAGGCAAGTCACTACGTCACCACAAAGATTTAGTGCACATTGGGGATTGGGCATACCAAATTGGGGAGAAAAACTAAATAAATAAAATAATTAAATACCGATAATTAATCTCCAACTTTTCTTGAAGTGACACATATAGTAGGATATACAGTATGTGCATATAGGCCTATACTGTAAAACTGGTAACCTGCAATTATTCCACTAAGGAGATGTTTCTGCCTAACACTAATTTAGTTTTGTTGGTGTAACCTATTGTATTCAGGTTGATTCAATGATGATAATTAAATTCTAAAAGAGTGCAAGCTGACGGAGCGTGTCTTTTTAAAGATGCCTTTCCATCTGTGTGTAGTTCCTTGATGCGGTCACTATCTCTCCAACTCTGATAGCCACGAGCGCTGTCTCACGTGTCTGGGCCGTAGTCACGTTGAGGCAGCGTTCGTGGATGGTTCGTGTTCTCACTGTGTGAACATGACCATGGCAACATTGCGGTTGCAGCTTTCCTTCTTCAAGGGGAAAGCCACTCAAGCCGCTCCCCGCCCCATGTACTCTACCTTCTACGGGTACGAGGCCGGGTCAGTTAGCGCTGGGGGCAATTTGGGAACACCAATGGGAGTGGTTCAGCCGGGCGATCCCCCATGGTCTTCCCATTCCCCAGCATGCTTGTTAATCCCGGTCGAGATCTGGGATGAGACAGGCAGCTCACCTCAGGGTGAGCAGGATGAGCTTTAGATCGCAGCAACGGAGAGAAATTTGGCGCTGTCGGACGCTGAGGACTTGACTGGGATTCCAACTTCGGGTGTGGCCACCCAGTCTGAGGCTGATGCGGAGCTGACTGCCACGCTTGCCCGGGCTGCCACGAGTGTCGTGCTGGAGTAGAACCCTCCACCCTGCCCTGAGCCCTCATGGCTTGATGATTGGTTCCTGGGTTCGGAGGGCCGCTCACGCCCGTCCCCTGCCCCAGTCCAATTCTTCCCACGGAGGTGCACGAAGAACTCACAAAGTTGTGGCGGGCACCTTGTATTGCCCGGACCCAACCCAATGTCCGGCACTCTCACTACCCACAATGGTGGGGTGCCCGGGGATACACAGAGATTCGTCAGGTGGATAAGGCGGTTGTGGTGCAGTTGTGTCCGCAAAACGCAGCCACCTGGTGGAATCACCCGAGACTCCCTTCCAGTGCCTGTAAGTCTACGTTGTCTCTAGCTTATATTGACGCTGGACAGGCCGCCTCCACCCTGCATGCCATTTCTCTCCTGCAAGTACACCAGGCCAAGGCATTGAAAAAGAAGCACATGGGTAGTCCTGACCCCGAAGTGATGCAGGAGCTGCTCTCGGCGACTGATCTTGTCCTCCAGCACGGTCACTCGGGCAGGCGATGTCCACCTTGGTGGTCCAGGAGCGCCACCTATGGCTGAATCCAGCAGAGATAAAGAAAGGGTTCTACAGCCCCTACTTCATTGTACCAAAGAAAGGTGGTGGTTGCCGCCAATCCAGGACCTGCGAGTACTGAACCGGGCCTTGTACGCATTCCCGTTCAAGATGCTGACGCAGAAATGCATTTTGACGTGCGTCCGGCATCAAGATTGGTTCACGGTGGTAGACCAGAAGGACAAGTACTTCCACATCTTGGTTTTACCTCGGTACAGGCCCTTTCTACAGTTCCGCTTTAGTCTGTCCCTGTTGCCTCGCGTCTTCACGAAAGTTGCAGAGGCAGCCTTTGCCCTGTTAAGAGAAGTGGGCATTCGCATCCTCAATTATCAATTAGACAATTGGCTGATTCTAGCTCACCTTCGAGACTTGTTGTGTGTGCACAGGGACCTAGTGCTCGAGCACCTCAGCCCGTTGGGGCTTCGGGTCAACTGGGAAAAGAGGCTGTGATGAGGAACAGATGGCAGTGATGAGGGCAGTGCATTCTGGGAAACATAGTCCGGGGGAAACAGAAGACAGAGGATGAAAACCACTTCAAAATAAGAGTCCTAGGAAACATGGTGACAGTGATATCTGGTTTGTTACTATCACTGTAGCAGACTTTTATAAAAACTAAATTGTACTTCGCTTGAACACCTCATCTCATGAACAGGGCCTGTGTATTCTGTTGCTCTCATGCACTCTCATTAACGTGCACAGTAAATCAATGGTCGGTGAAGATTTTCACTAAATAATACATTAGATTGTGGTTTGTTTCTCACCAAACCTTATCGTATGCCTTCAGAACAAGGCATGGGTTGCATTCAATTATTTATTAGACTTCTAAATTATACTTGTGCATCCTTTTTGAAGCTTGAAGAGATGGTCACCATAAACTGTCATTGTATGACATCACTGAGCACAAATTGTTTTCAAAAAGTCTCCCTTTGTTTTAAGAAAAAAGAACGCCGTATGTGGTTATAACAACACAGGAGTGAGTAAATTACTACTGAATTTTCATTTTTGGGTGAATTTGTCTCCATTTGTGATGAGACTTGAATAATTTTTGTCAACATAACTGAAACTGGGCAGTGGATTTGTATTTCCCAGCATGCTTTGCATGGAACTTGAGGGGGAGAGCAAAACATTTTAAATTATGTGTTATTTTTTGTGTTTTTGAGCAAGATGAGGAAAGGGGGAGAATTGATAGTGTTTAATGTTCAGTTATTTTGGGATATTGAAAGGTGGAGCTTTTGCTATAGGTTGAGGACGGGTTCAAAAGAGCATGCTTTACTAAAGGAGCAATTACTACTTAACTTTTAGCATGATAATGTATGCTTTTGCTACATAAAGTTTTGCTAACTAGCATAACCTGATTATATAAATCAGTGGTGTGACAACAAGATTATGGTAAATTAATCATCAAATGAATCATGTCAGGAACACATGTAAAATCACTTTGAGGCATCTTAATTGGGTAATTTAAAAACAACTTTATTCCATTATGTTGAAATGATGTGTTCAAATTAAGTTTTCTGACAATGAATTAATTAACTAAACCAAGAAGAAACAATTATTTTGATGTAACTTAACTGATTCATGTTGAACTGATTTATCCAATTAAATCATGTAAATTCAAAGCATAATTATTGTGTAAATGTCTGTGGGAATACAATGGAGGTTGTTTTCAAACTTTCTAGTTGTCAAAGTTTAGTGGAACATATCCATAGCTAATGTGATGATCTATACTGGTCATTCTGCTAGGACCCCTTTATGACTATCAAGTGGTAAGTGGCATCATACATCCACAAATAATGAATATCATACTGCTGTAAATTGTGGTACTGCACAAACCAAGAGCAAATGGTTGTCTTTTTTGAGAGTATCTTTAGCTGATTTAGTAGCTAACCGAATGCAGATAGGTTACAGCTTTCTGGAATATTCTGAAATGTCAGACAGAGGCCTATGGGAATAGATGCGAGAAGAACATGCTCAGACCTGTGGTCAGACCTCTTCCAATAATCCAGGGGTCAGTGTTCCCTCCTTCTCTGGCTGAACCACATTTCCACGCCTCAGTCAAACTCCCACTGCGAACAGCCAACTCTTAAACAAATATTCTCTGATACACTTCAAACCCTTGAGAGAACTATCGCAGACAAAAGGTAAAAAGAAAAAAAGTGACATTTTGATGGCTGTTCAATCCTGCTGAAGCTGAAGATGTTATTTTTTGTCTCCAATTTGAGAGGAATGGAACCTTTCCCCTTTCCTGTCATCCTGTACTTCAGTGTTTCTTCCTCCTCTACGCTCTCATCCCTTCCTCATTTCCTTCTTGTCATCCAGAGTCTCATCAAATGACAGAGGACAGTGTGCTGTCCCCGAGTGCTTCCTCCATCTGCATCTTGAAATACATATCTGTGGTGTGACCGATCTCCCTCAGGTCCTGTGACAGGGTAAGAAATTTTATAAAGAACCATGATGAGACCACCCTGTGAGAATATGATGGGAAATGTCTCAGGGGATGCAGCTTTCCATCTCTCTCTCTCTCTCTCTCTCTCTCTCTCTCTCTCTCTCTCTCTCTCTCTGTGTCTGGTGCATGCTGGGAATTGGGAAGGGAATGCATGGGAGGGTGATCTAGGTGAGAGGGAAGTTTCAAAAATTTTCACTTTCTTGCTTTTTCTTGTTTTTGATTATTTTAATTGATAAAGAAAAAGTACAAAGAAAATTATATATAAAAAAAAAAAAAAAAAAAACCACTGAGTTTGTTTTCCGTGAGAGTTGTCTCGTGTCGGAGGTAGGGATGGCGTCTCACACTCACGCGAGTGTGCAGGCGTCAGGCCTGTCGCTCCGGCATGGGATCAGGTGTGTGACCCAGGCAGGTGTGCCTGTAGAGGATGTGTTGCTGGACGTGGCAGAGCGCGTGGGGCATGAGAACATCATTTCGGCGTCTCGGATGAACAAGGCCGTTGTGGTATTTTTGAAGGAAGAGAATCTGGTTCATGGTTTGATCGAGAGCGGGATATCGGTAAGTGGCACTTTTGTTTCTGTTCAACCTCTAGTTTCAATCACGACGAAGGTGACGGTTTCTAACGTTCCGACTTTTATTCCTGACGCGGACATTGAGCGAGAGCTTTCTCGATTTGGAAAACTTGCCAGTGGAATTAGAACTGTTTCACTCGGCTGTAAAAATGCCGCTTTAAAACATGTGTTGTCGTTTAGGCAACAGGTGTACATGTTTTTAAATGAACCGACACTGAATATCTCCTTTCGCTGTGTTTTTGAGGGCAAGTCGTACATGATGTACGCGAGCACGGGAGAGATGCGGTGTTTTGAGTGCGGGAGTATTGGACATGTTAGGCTGTCTTGTCCTCATAGAGCTGAACTTGAGAATGAAGCAGGCCCTAGCAATATTTCAGATAAGAGGAAGGAAAATGAAGTGCAAAAGAGTAGTGTACCAAATCTAAATGAAGCAGCAGTGGTGAATAATGAGGATCAGAATGTGGATTCAAACTTGAAGGAAGGAATGATAATAGAAGACCCGTCCCCTAATAATGAGAAAGATACAGAGGAAGCTTCTGGTAGTAAGACAAAACAAGGAAAAATGAAGAAAGTTAATGTTGTAACCGATGTGGCTGTTGAGGGAAGCACTGTGGTACAGGGGTCTGAGCAGGGTGATACTGTGGTACAGGGGTCTGGGCAGGGTGATACTGTGGAGAGTTCAGAGAATACAAGCCAGACGAATGATGATGCAAGCGGTTTGAAAGGTGATGTTTTGGAAAGAGGAAAGATAGTATCTTTGATTAAGAAGGTGCAATCAGATATGGTTGATGAGGAGATGGATGACGATGGTGATGATGATGATGATGATGATGGTGGTGGGTTATCTGATTTCTCAGATGTGTCAGATGTTTCACAATTAAGCTGTGAGCAGGTTTATTCACTAGATGAAATAAATAAATTCCTAGACGAAACCTTTGGAAAACCTGTTGATGTACGGAATCATTTTTCTGATCTGAAGAGGTTTGAGACTTCTGTTTGTTATTGGCAGAGGAAGGTTGGAGAAGATGAACTCAGTCGGCGAAAGAGATTTCGTTTAAAAAAATTTCTTGCAAAACTGCGAAGGGGTAAAACCCCTATAAAACGTAAATTCAAATAATTGAATCAATGGTTTATATATCACTCAGGATGGCTTTACTACACTCTTCATTTTTTTCTCTCTCTCTTTTCTATCTCTTTATAATTTCTATGGAGATGATAAGGGTAGCTTCTCTAAATATTAACGGAGGGAGAGACAGGAGCAAGAGAGCAATGGTGGCAGAATTAATCAATATTAAGAATGTAAGTGTTTCTTTTTTGCAAGAAACACATACAGACTGTAATAATGAATTAGAGTGGTGTAGATGGTGGGAGGGGAGAGCGTCTTCAGTCACGGCTCAAATTTGAGTGCTGGAGTAGCTATTCTTTTCTCAAAAAATTTGAACCTGAAAATGTTGTCAACTGAAGAAATAGATAAGGGTAGAGTTTTAATGGTTGCTGGAGAAATAAATGAATTAAAATTTATTTTTATAAATGTTTATGCTCCAAACAATGGCTCAGATCGTGTGGATGTGTTTAGGAAGTTGCAGAGTGCATTAAGAAAATGTGATAATGATTCTTGCATCATAATGGGTGGGGATTGGAATTGCACTACAAATTTTCTTTTAGACAGGAACAGAGAGGAGTCTCATCCACCTTCTAGTAATGCTCTTCAGAATATTATTGATGAATTTGAGTTGATGGATATGTGGAGGAACACGAATAAGAGAATTAGACAGTATACATGGGTTAAAATACTAGACTCTAATGTAACTGGAGCAAGATTAGATAGAATATATATAAGTAAAACAAGTATGAATAGAGTATCCAATGCTAATATTTTCCCTAACGGTTTTTCGGATCATCATATTGCAACCATAGATTTTAACATTATTACTTTAGCACGTCCAAGGTTTTACTGGCATTTCAATACTAAATTGCTGCAGGATAGGTCTTTTGTGAAAAGTTTGGTGATTTTTGGAAATTGTGGCAGTTGAATAAAGGTAATTTTGAAAAAATAACACAATGGTGGGAGGTGGGGAAAGCACAGATAAAGGTTTTTTGTCAAAATTTTTCCTATAATACTACTGTGTGTGTTAAAAAGAAAATTGAGCAGTTGGAGAAAGAAATCATTGGTATGGAAAATGTGATGGATGTAAATGTTTTGGGTGCTTCCAATGATTTAAGGAATAAGAAACTTGAATTAAGATCCATCTTAGAGGAAAGAGCTGAAGGGTGCTTTAATTAGAGCAAGAATTTCTTCCATCAAGGACATCGACTCTCCCACTTCTTATTTTTTTAATCTTGAGCGGAAAGTTGCACAACAAAAGCGCATACTTCACCTGCGCAAGGAAAATGGAACTTTAACATCAAATCCAACAGAAATGAGGAAAATGGCAATGGATTTTTATGCTGATTTGTATGGACATACTGACTGTGACTCTGGGAACATGGTACAATTATTACAAGGACTTCCAAAGTTGCAACCTGAGGATAAGAAAAAGCTTGACACCATGATCAGCCTTAACGAACTTTCAGATGCAGTTCAGCAACTCTCCACAGGGCGTGCACCAGGAATAGATGGTTTGCCTGCTGAATTTTACAAGACTTTTTGGACTGTTTTAGGTGAAGACTTTTATGAAGTTTGTTGTGAATGTTTTGAAAAGGGAATGTTGCCAACTAGCTGTCAGAGGGCTGTGATCTCTCTCTTACCAAAAAATGGAGATCTAGGTTTTTTAAAAAATTGGCGCCCTGTTTCTTTGATGTGCTCGGACTATAAAATATTGGCAAAAGTTTTAGCCAATAGGTTAAAAAAATACTTACATATTGTGGTCAAAGGAGAGCAAACTTATTGTATTCCGGGTCGTACAATCATGGACAATCTGTTTTTAATAAGAGATGTTATTGATGTGTCTATTAATGAAAATTGCAATGTTGGTTTTTTGTCTATTGATCAGGAGAAAGCTTTCGATCGGGTGGGTCATGAGTACATTTTCAAAGTCTTGGAATCTTTTGGGTTTGGGAATTGTTTTATTTCATGGATCCAATTGATGTATAAAGGGGCTTCAATAATGCTTAAGATGGGGAATGGTTTGACTTATCCATTGCCGGTGAAAAGAGGTATTCGACAGGGGTGTCCTCTCTCAGGGCAACTCTATAGCCTAGCAATTGAGCCCCTGTTATGCAAATTAAGAAATGGATTAAGGAGTTTTATGGTCCCAGGTGACCCAAGGGAGTCAAGATTTTTTGTGTCGGCTTATGCTGATGATGTAACTATTTTTGTCACTGGGCAAGAAGATATGCAAATATTATGTGAGAGTTTGGATGTCTACGAGAAAGCGTCTTCAGCTAAAGTCAATTGGGGAAAAGTAATGGTTTTATTGTGGGCCAGTGGGAAAATGGTGGGCCACCTCCACTTCCTGGGGGATTGCATTGGGGAAGAGAAGGTATTAAAATTCTTGGAGTGTTTTTAGGAGTAGAAAATTATAGAGGAAGGAACTGGGAGGGTTTGCTGGAGAAGGTGTCTGCTAAGTTGTCTAAATGGAAATGGCTATTGCCAGAGCTATCCTACAGGGGTAGAGTTTTGGTTACAAATAACCTGGCCGCCTCCATGTTATGGCACAGACTCAACGTGTTAGAGCCACCTGATGACATTGTTAAAAGTATCCAGAGGAAACTGGTGGAGTTCTTTTGGTCAGGACAGCATTGGATTCCTGCGGCAGCTCTGTATCTTCCAACTCAAGAGGGGGACAAGGTTTGGTTGACGTAAGGAGTAGGATCAGCACCTTTCGATTACAGGCAGCTCAGAGACTGCTGTATGAGGAGGACGTGGGGTGGACGGATGTGGCATGCGCTCTGTTGAGAAGAACATCGAATCTGGGATACGACAAGCAGCTGTTTTTACTGAAGGTTAATGAACTGGATTTTAATCACTTGACTTCATTCTACCAATCAATGCTAAAAGTGTGGAACATGACGTTTTCTGTGACCAGAGAGTTGTTGCGACCACAGGACTGGATTATGGGAGAACCCCTGTTTCACAACTCTTGGATACAAACAAATATTTTGTCTTCAAGCAGTGTGAGGAACTGTCTGGTCAGAGCGGGATGTACAAAGATCGAACACCTAAGGGATGGCAATGGGTGGAGGACGGCAATTTCAATTCAGCACAGGACAGGAATACGTTCTTTACGTCTCTTGGATCGGATGTTGGAGGAAATACAGTCAGCACTGCCTGGAGCCTGTAGAGAAGCACTTGGAGCCTTCGCAGGGATGGAGCTACAGAGTTCCAGCATTACGGGTCTCTGCTGCACGGGAAAGGCCGGATGATGAGGATTCTTTTGTGTCCTTTAAAACCCCAGAGTTGGGATTTTTTCAAGACATTGGCAAAAAGGCATTATACATTGTGTGTGTTAAAATGTCTCATCAAACTGTTTTGAGAAGGGTTAAAACATGGAGGTGGACAGAAGTGTTTGGGCCGGACTTCAGAGGGTGCTGGAGATCTCTGTACAAACCTCCTATTGAGAAGCGTACTGCAGATTTACAGTGGAGACTGATGTATGGTATAATAGCTACTGAACAGACACGTGGCGCACCTGAATCCAGAAGTAGGGAGGGAATGTCCTTTTTGTGGAACGGAGGAAACGGTTGATCACTTGTTTATCCAGTGTGAGAGGTTAAGAGATCTTTTTAACTTTTTAGAGGTTTGTTTCGAAAGCATGGGTGAGGAATTTTCTTGTCAAGTTTTTATTAGTGGTCCAAAGTACAAAGTCAGTGATCGAAGGAAAGTGGTTTTATTAAATTACCTTGTGGGAACAGCTAAGATGGCAATTTGGAAGACACGTAAAAACAGGATTTTGGGAACTGGTTCAGTTGATGCAGAGAGAGTTCTGAAAGGGATGGTGACTGCTCGAATTAAAATTGAGTATGCTTATTTCAAACTAGTTAATAATATTATGGATTTTTCTGCAGTGTGGTCAGTGGGAGGTTTTTTGTGTGAGGTTGGGGAGGACGAAATGTTGGTTGTAAAGATGTAATGAAAGGGCTGCAATCTGTATTGATGGGATTGTGTTTTAATTTATTTTTAATTTATTTATATTTTTGTAGTTTTTTGGATGACATATTGGATTGACATATGATAAATGATAAAATAAATATGTTTTAAGCCTCTCTCTCTCTCTCTCTCTCTCTCTATCTCTCTTGGACTTTACCAAAGGTCTATATACACATACATACACACACACACACAGATATATACACACATACATACATACATACACACATACACACACGTAGAGCAAATCTAAATCTGTTATATACAGTGCAAGGGAATGTAATGGCAGAAGAGTTTGGATGTGTTGGATAAATCTAAAAAGACTAAACTGTGTATTGCAAATAATTATTTCTCAATGGTGCAATTTTAACTGTTCATGAGATGGATAGCCTGAGGGAAAAACTGTTCCTGTGCCTGACGGTTCTGGTGCTCAGAGCTCTGAAGCGTCGGCCAGAAGGCAACAGTTCAAAAAGGTAGTGGGCTGGGTGAGTGGGGTCCAGAGTGATTTTTCCAGCCTTTTTCCTCACTCTGGAAGTGTATAGTTCTTGAAGGGAGGGCAGGGGGAAACCAATAATCCTCTCAGCAGTCCAAACTGTCCTTTGTAGTATTCTGATATCTTATTTCATAGCTGCACCAAACCAGACAGTTATTGAAGTACAGAGGACAGACTCAAGGACTGCTGAGTAGAACTGTATCAGCAGCGCTTGTGTCAGGTTGAACTTCCTCAACTGGCAAACTTTTTCACAATGGAGTCAATGTGGGTCTCCCACTTGAGGTCCTGTGAGATGGTAGTGCCCAGGAAACTTAATGACCCCACTGCTGCCACAGTGCTGTTCAGAATGGTGAGCATGGTTAATATTGGGGTGTTCCTCCTAAAGACCACAAACAGGTGCTGGAAGTGAATTTCCCCTGTCTCACAAGCTGCTGCCTGTCCGTCGGAAAGCTGGTAATCCACAGATAGATGTTGGGACAGAGAGCTGGTGTAGTTTAGTCTGGAGAATGGCTGGGATGATGGTGTTTAAAGCCGAACTGAAGTCCTCAAAAAGGATCTTTGCATATGTCCTTGTTCTGTCCAGATGTTGCAGTAAATGATGCAATCCCATGTTGACTGCATCCTCCATAGACCTGTTTGCTCAATAAGCAAATTGAAGGGGATCTAGAAAGGGTGCAGTGATGTTAAGCAAATTGAAGGGGATCTAGAAAGGGTGCAGTGATGTCCTTCAGGTGGGCCAACAACAGTCTCTCAAATTATTTCATGTTCACAGATGTCAGGGCGGCAGGTCTGTAGTCATTAAGTCCTGTGACTTTTGGTTTCTTTGGGACAGGAATGATGATTGAGTATTTGAAGCAGCTTGGGACTTCATACTGCTCCAGTGATCTATTGAAGATCTGTGTGAAGATGGGTCCCAGCTGGTTAGCACAGGATCTAAGACATGTGGGTAAAACAACATCTGGGCCTGAAGCTTTCATATTCTTTTGTTTCCAAAAGACATGGCACACCACATCTTGCAGGAGATGTTGGTGTTTGCGTGAAGTGAAGGTCAGCGCAGGTGTGGGGTGTGAGATTGGGCCTTTCAAATCTAGAGTAGAACAAATTCAGGTCATCAGCAAGTTGTTGGTACACCACAGGGTTGGGGGTTGGAGACCTGTAAATCGTAAGTTGTTTCATGGCACTCCACACTGATGCAGGGTTGTTAGCTGAAAACTTGTTTTTCAGCTTCTCAGAGTATCTTCTTTTAGCCACTCTGATTTCCTTATTCAGTATGTTCATAAAGGCACATAAAGGCAGCATAAAAGTACTCCAGTGGTTTAATCCATATCATCAGAAGAAATATGATAGGTTTGGGTAAGAAACAGATCAATATTTAAGTCATTTTATACTATAAATTCTCCTCTCTGCCCAGTAGGTGGTGATATGCAGAAAGACAGTGAATCACCAAAAACGAATGAGAAGAAGAATGTGAAATATAGTAAAGATAAAAAATTACTTAAATATTGATCTATTTCTCACCCACACATATCATATCACTTCTGAAGATATGGATTTAACCACTGGAATCGTATTGATTACTTTAATGTGACCTTTATATGCGTTTTGGAGCTTTGAAATTTTGGTACCCATTCACTTGAATTTTATGGACCCATGGAGCTGAAATATTCTTCAAAAACATACACATATAAGAACGGCATGGGAGTGAGTAAATGATGAGAGACTTAAAATTTTTGGGTGAACTATACCTTTAAGTGACCAAAAACATTTTAGGGCCGCTGTAAATAATACAAATGCTTTCTTCCTTCCTTCTTTTTTTTATTTTTTAATCTTTTTTTACTTTTGGCTTTTTAGCTACTTTTAAATGACTGGGAAAATAGGGTAAAATAGGATTGAGAAATGACAAGCCAGACTGAAATCACATGAGCATCATGGCTCAGTATGTCACATGTTAGCATGTGTGCTAACCGCTAGACCCCAGTTCTAAAATCACAGCTTTTAAAATCAAATCCCTTCATTCTGTCTTAATCCACATTTGGTCTGTTCTCATGCCAGGATCTCCTTTACCAAAGACATCTGGCCTAACAAATGTAATTACATACTTATAACATTTGTATGTAGCTATAATAGCTTTGTATTTGCATTGCAACAAACACCATGTCCAAAAAAAAAAACAATTCTGCAGATTCAACCCTTTTCTTCATTATGCATCAGTCTCTTGTTACTGGTGATTGATGTATGTTAATTAATCTGACTGAGGACATCAAGGAGATAATAATTCCAGCAATGTGTTTCTCCATATTTCAAAAATAGAAATAGAAAGCGGCTATTCAGTACATTGTCTCTGCAGAGAACCTAACATAAAAAAATTATATAATCTATTAACAGCTTCGCAGGTTTGGTATGATAAAGTTTAACACAGTTATATTAAAGTTCCTTTTCCCGAGCTCTCTCAAAATAGCACCTCCACACTGTGAGCACTGGAATCACATTTATCAACATGTTTTATTACTTTATTCAAAAGGATAATGTGTCAGCACCTTTCCTCATGCTGAATTCTGCCTGAACACATGTTTGATTCTGCGGTAATCGGGACGCCTGATGGATAGGAAACTGTTTTTGTTTATGAGAGTGTGAGCTCGCTGCCATCTGCTTCGAGATTAAACATCACGCTCTGATGGAATAAATAAACAGCTATCAAGCTCAAAGCAACCTGCTTATGACACTCATAAACGGCCATTTTAAATCACTTACTCTAGTGAATTCATTAACACATACACTCTTAACACATTTGATCAATCCAAGGCAAGAGCGGTAAATATGTCCAGAACTGCTACAGAGTCTTGTTCTGTTCATTGACTTTGTAACAATTAGGTTATTTTCAGCAAATTGTGAATAAAACTGCATGTTTTTTCAGCACAAATAATAATGTTTTGAATAATCTAATACTAAAGTCAAAAGTCCCTTGAAATCTCATGTAATTACAAGCCTATATTCTGTTATTTTATTCTGTGTAACACAAAGGTGAAATTCAGAAGAATTTTAAAGAAGTTTGTGTCCATTCTACAACATTTAATAGTGACCATGTTTGTCAAGTTCCAAAAAGGACAATTGTGCACTGTATCTCAACTCTTATGAAGCCATTGTAACGTATGACCTTGTCTTGTTTTACTGTTTCCCCTTTGTTTTCCATTTGTGTCACCTTTGTTACTCCATAGTCTTCACTTTTGACCCGTCTGTAACTCCACAGTCTTGTTAGCCCTCGTGTTCATTGTTCATTGTTTTCACCTGTCCTCGTTAGTTTCCCATTGGTTTCTGTTCATCACCTTATTATGTTATTTTGAGTTCTGTTTGTTCATTGGTCCTTTCTTGTATTTATACCCTGCCTATTTGTTCAGTCACTGTCGATCGTTGTTTGTTAGTGAATGTTTGTATGTCAGTAAGCCTGCTCTGTGTTCCCTTCCCGAGTTCCCTGTTTATGTTTCTTTCCCCATTGTGGGTTTTCCTTTGTGTTTGTTTAATTAATAAAGTGACTGCGTTTGGATCCTCAACCTTGTCTCCTTTGTCTGCCCTCGTCCTAATTCGTGACAGCCATAATATAGTATTATGTAAGGAACAGACCAACATTTAAGCTGTTATTCAGTGTAAATCTTCCTCTTCATCAAATCTC
Organism: Xyrauchen texanus; assembly: GCF_025860055.1. Lineage (NCBI taxonomy): Eukaryota > Metazoa > Chordata > Actinopteri > Cypriniformes > Catostomidae > Xyrauchen > Xyrauchen texanus. The sequence goes on along the minus strand of NC_068302.1, from coordinate 22,868,506 downwards.
TTAAATCTCATTTGTGTGTGTGATTAGATTCAATCATGGCACTTAAATCAAATAATTGATCAAAAAGCACTGTTTTTGAGTGTGTCTTAACCGAATGCGACATGCCAGTTTGAATAGGCAAGATGGTTAATGAGACTTGAGTGTTGCTGCAGAGGAGAACATTATTAATTAACTAAAATTAACTACATTTTGGTCTGTTCCTCATACAAAGCTATTGTATGGCTTCAGAAGATGGAACCTAGCACACAAATCATATGGAATAATTTTATGGCATTTCTGGTCTCTTTTGAAGCTTTACAGCCATGGATACTTTGAACTCATCATTTCAAAAGAGCTGTGTAAAGATTCTTCAAACATTCTCCTTAATTAAGAGTATATGCATCTGGAAAAACATGGGGTTGAGGAAATTTGAGTGAACTATCCCATAACGGTCATCACAACATAAATGTAGACCTAATTGAAAATGAATGCTAATAATTAATCAAACAAGAGATATATTTAAATACATTAAACACTGTGTATGCCTGTGTGCATTTGTGTAAAAGATATATGAATTAACTGAGTCTGGGGAGCTCTGGGAGGGTATGATGCTGGTGTGACTTACATGTTTTATACCACAGATGGAACAGAGCAGTGGGCATTAAAGATTCCGTTTTCATTTTTCCTTCGTCTCTCACACAGGCCATATGGGCACCTTGGATAGGCTGTGAACAGTCACAGGAAGAGCTAACACATAACAAAGAATCTTACACTGAATTCACTCTCAAGAAAAGAGGAGTTAAGGGATTGTGAACCATTTTTTTATTATTATTATTTTATCTTTTGTCAGACAGTCTGAAATGGCCTGTCTCCTGAGTTATTATAGAGCACAAAGACCTCACAGACATAAAACAGAAAAACTCATTTACTGGTGCAGCTAACCAATGATGCAGAGAACTGAGATCTGATAAATCAGTGGCAATACAACAGCTACACACAACAGACACATCTCATCTTTGTGTGAGTGTAAGTGTGTATGTGTGTGAAGAACACTACAAAAATGTGTACTAAAATATGTGATAACATCTAAATTAACTGGTTTTAGTCAATTATGAAATATCCTAAATTTAGTAACTGAAGAAAATTTGAACTGAATAAAAAATATCCACAGTGACATCTTAAAAATCTGTGTGTGAACTTTGGATGGATGGATGGATGGATGGATATATTAAACAATCAAGCAGTTCAGTTTTGTCACACGACAGCAACATCGGTCAGTGAGGCATGTGTGACAATGTGACCCTCACACACTCCAACACAACCTATATCTCTTCATAGTTTCGCTGTCACTGGTCCTACTTTGTGTCTTGTTTTAGATGTGTACTTTTAGGACATGACAAAGAGACAGAGAGACTCATGCTTTACAGGGCAGAAGGGCATAGCACACCAACACTCACACAGTCACTCTCAGAGGGCGGGAGTGCTCAGGACTGCAGTCATCTGCAAGAGCCATGTCGCTTCCTACGTTTATTCTTTGACACCTTTCTCTGTCTGTCTCTCCACACCTCTGTCTCACTTATTCTCTTTCTTTCTCAACCTCTTTATTATGCCCTTCACTCTGCAACCCTTCTCCCTGCTTTTTCCCTCTCTCTCTGGGGATATTAGTTTTATTGAGAGGATGAGCTACAGTAACAGTAAACTTCCTGGCTATATTCCCTGTGTAAGTGTTTGTGTGCATGGGACAAATACTTCACTCTCATTTAGCTCATTATCCCTGAAGCTTTTGCTGCTCGTAGAGAAGTTTTGAGTTATTACCAATGGTTTAGTGTGTGTGTGTTCAGTCACCTCGCTCTGACCTGTTAAGCAGTAGTATGTGATAACTGATTATCTCTACACTTATTCTTACCTTTCCTCAGCTCTGATTGGCTCACACTTTAAACTCCTGGTGGTCTTATCCAATCAATTACATTTACAGCTATTCATTTAGCATGCACTATTATCCTAAGTGCTTACAAATGAGAATAATACAAGCTAAAGCAATGACTCCAAGGGAGAACACAATACAAATACACTGTGAAAATGGTTTTAGTAACCTAACATTTTTTATTTAGTACAAATATTAAGTAACATCACTGCAATAAAGAAAAGTTAATTGACAAATCATGCTCTATAGGATATCAAATGTGCTCTATGTGCTGCATGTTCTGAAACTGAACAAAAATTTAACTTCACACAATGAGTCAGGTTGTGATTTTGATTTGAGCAGAATTCGAATATTACAAAAAAAGTTAGAGACCTAGAGCAAAATACAGTCAGGGGACCCATAATTCCTAGCTGGGCCACAGTGGTCAGAACAGAAATATATATATATATATATACTGCAACTTTCCAGAAAAACTGCTTATCAGAATCAGTGCCATGTTCAGTGAATTAGAAACAAATGCTAAAGAAAAGGGGTTCATCTCATTTGTCCTGTGTCCTGTGTTTCTTCAGTAGGGTATGAAACTAGCACCCACGACACGTCAAATGTGGGTAATTTTTGTGCAGTGGTGGTTCATTTTGGTCAACTACCCAACACTGTGCATGGCGATCTTGGAGTAAAATGTCTTTAGACACAAAGACATGTATGAACAGATGAAAGAAAAGCAGTCTGATTCACAGTTTTTTCAGAGGTTCAGTGACGCTTTGCCGCTTATGCACACAGCACGAGCACTTCTCACTAAACACTTGCACGTGAAGAGTTTTCACTCTTTCTTCATGTGAAAACAGTTCAGAAGAATAGTATTGTATATGTCAACACTGTAAATGATCTCCGACCATCTCAGGAGGTGCTCTGAGTTTAATTCGTTTTATTTTCACGTAGCAGTTCGTGTTTTGCATGCATTGTGAAAGCAACTCTACTAGGGCTGCTAGCATTACTGTGACAACTGCCCCATTATCCATGTGATATAATTATATCAACATGCATAAAAGACCTTGAAAAAACTTGAAATCAATTCCTGATATCATTTAATTTAATGAGTTTAGTAAAGTTTAAGATTATTAGTAACTGTTTTGTGGATTCTTCATCCTAGGGATGCATCCGTTTTCCATTTTTAAAAGACTTCAAGTCAAGTCAAGTCAAGTGGTTTTTATTGTCGTTTCAACCATATACAGTTAGTACAGTACACAGCAAAATGAGACAATGTTCCTCCAGGACCATGGTGCTACATAAAAACAACAAAGGACCAACACAGGACCACATGAGACAACACAACGAAATAAAATACCTATATAAAAAAACCTATATATACCTATATAAAGTGCACGTGCAAACATGTGCAAAAAGTAAGGGACAGTACAACAAATTTCTGACAATGAACAGGACAATAGACAGTGCAGTGCCGACCAGTACTCAGTAGTGCAAAAAGATGACAGTTTCTAAAAATGTAAACATAACATACTATGAGATAATGTTCTATGCACATAGCAGTTATTGAGGTAGCAGACAGTTATAAAGTGACAGTAATTAAAGTGCAACTCAGGACACGTGTGTGTGTGTGTGTGTGTGTGTGTGTGTGTGTGTGTCAAACCAGTCTCTGAATATTGAGGAGTCTGATGGCTTGGGGGAAGAAGCTGTTACACAGTCTGGCCGTGAGGGCCCGAATGCTTCGGTACCTCTTGCCAGACGGCAGGAGGGTAAAGAGTTTGTGTGAGGGGTGTGTGGGGTCGTCCACAATGCTGGTTGCTTTGCGGATACAGTGTTTTTTGTAAATGTCTTTGATGGAGGGAAGAGAGACCCCAATGATCTTCTCAGCTGTCCTCACTATCCTCTGCAGGGCTTTGCGGTCCGAAACGGTGCAAGTCCCAAACCAGGCAGTGATGCAGCTGCTCAGGATGCTCTCAATAGTCCCTCTATAGAATGTAGTGAGGATGGGGGTTGGGAGATGTGCTTTCCTCAGCCTTCGAAGAAAGTAGAGACGCTGCTGGGCTTTCTTGGTGATAGAGCTGGTGTTGAGGGACCAGGTGAGGTTCTCCGCCAAGTGAACACCAAGGAATTTGGTGCTTTTGACGATCTCCACAGAGGAGCCGTCGATGTTCAGCAGAGTGTGTTCACCTTGTTCTCCCCTAAAGTCAACAACCATCTCTTTTGTTTTGTCGAAATTCAGGGACAGGTTGTTGGCTCTACACCAGTTCGTCAGCCGCTGCACCTCCTCTCTGTATGCTGACTCGTCGTTCTTGCTGATGAGACCCACCACGGTCGTGTCATCGGCGAACTTGATGATGTGATACGAGCTGTGCATTGCTGCACAGTCGTGAGTCAGCAGAGTGAACAGCAGTGGACTGAGCACACAGCCCTGGGGGGCCCCAGTGCTCAGTGTGGTGGTGGTGGAGATGCTGTTCCCGATCCGGACTGACTGAGGTCTCCCAGTCAGGAAGTCCAGGATCCAGTTGCAGAGGGAGGTGTCCAGGCCCAGCAGGTTCAGCTTTCCAATCAGGTGCTGGGGAATGATTGTGTTGAATGCTGAGCTGAACTTTATGAACAGCATTCGAACGTATGAGTCCTTATTGTCTAGGTGGGTGAGGGCCAGATTGAGGGTTGTGGTGATGGCATCGTCCGTTGAACGGTTTGAACGATACGCAAACTGCAGTGGGTCTAGTGAGGGGGGCAGCTGGGTCTTAATCTGCCTCATGACGAGCCTCTCGAAGCACTTCATGATGATGGGTGTAAGTGCGACGGGACGGTAGTCGTTGAGGCAGGACACTGAAGACTTCTTTGGCATGGGGATGATGGTGGTGGCCTTGAAGCACGTTGGAACGACGGCGCTGCTCAGAGAGATGTTGAAGATGTCGGTAATAACATCTACTAGCTGGTCTGCACATCCTCTGAGCACTCTGCCAGGAATGTTGTCTGGTCCAGCAGCCTTCCGTGGGTTGACTCTACGTAGAGTTTTCCTCACATCTGCCGTGGTAAGACAGAACACCTGTTCGTTGGGAGGAGGGGTGGACTTCCTCGCCATCACGTCGTTCTGCACTTCAAACCGAGCGTAGAAGTCGTTCAGCGCATTTGGAAGGGAGGCATCTTTGTCACAGGCAACTGATGTTGTCCTGTAGTTGGTGATGGCCTGGATGACCTGCCACATGTGCCGCGTGTCACCGCTGTCCTGGAAGTGACTGTGGATTCTCTGGGCGTGTGTGCGCTTTGCCTCTCTGATTGCCCGTGACAGTTTGGCCCTAGTTGTTCTTAGGGCTGCCTTATCGCCTGCTCTGAAGGCGGAGTCTCGGGACCTCAGCAGCGTGCGCACCTCCACAGTCATCCACTTCCTGATATTGCGCTACACAACATGTTGTTATGGCAATGGCGTATTCACAAGCACACACCAAAGACTCAGCGTAATGTTTTGTATTTGGTTGTGCTAATTTGCACACTACACAGGAGAGTTTATTAATGATAACATGGCAACAATCAAAATGAATGAAAGGGCTGGCTCCCGTTTATGGGCTCTTTAAACGTCAAGTTCCATTGCGCATTTGCTTCTTTGCAGATTTAAGAACTAATATTATATTATGTTGTTGATATAGCTGATTATTTTCAATTTTGGTGGCGTAATGGTGTGGGGAATGTTTTCTTGGCACACTTTGGGCCTGTTAATATCAATAATCACTTGAATGCCACAGCCTATTTGAGTATTCTTGCTGACCATGTGCACCCCTTCATGGCCCCAATTTACTCATCTTCTAATAGCTACTTTCAGCATGATAATTTACCATGTCACAAAGCAAAAGTCATCTAAAAAACTAGTTTCACTGGCTACTGGTTTCACTTTTATCTAAAAAGTGACATAGCATAGACATCTAATGTTTTATATGAAGCTAATTAGACTTACTTTAGACTAATCCAAACCCCAACCCAACCCCTTTTGCATTATTTTAAATAAAAAAAGATTAGTTTATGTATGAATAGTTTTTCCATTTGATGACATTCCAAAGGGTCCCAAAAGGGAGGATTTGTCAGATTTAGCTCACTTCTGGGGACAATTTTGACTAAACTATTTCCAAGTATGTACACACACACGAACACACTCATGCACAAACACCCACACACAGTATAAACATTGTCTGTCTGTTTTTAGGACGTTTTAAGTATCAGTTCAAATTTCTGGTACATGTAAATACAAGAACCAAACAAAAACTTGTTCTGATGTTGTTCAAAAATCTAATGAAAAACTGTATGGTAATATTGACCCAAATCTGACTGTTTAAAGACTCATTAAAATTATCAACACTGTAGGTTAAAATTGAAATAAAGTAATACAACAGGCTTAAGACCATATGAACCTTGACCTTGACTTACCGATGTGACTGCGGTGTGAGGAGGCATCAGACAGATGACCCCAGAGAGATAGAAGGGTCAAAAACACCAGCAAGAGCCATGCACATGCCCTCTGTACTGCCCGCTCCTGCATACTGAAACACAACAGACAAACCATATCAGCATATGAGCCTTACACTCATCAGATTCTGTAAGCTATTACAAGACTGCATGTTTCTAGAAGGGATCACATTCTCTAGCTATATGTCATAATTTTTTCTCTGAATGTTTTCTGATGCACTGCTGACTGCTCTAAAATCATTAAACACAGTTCACCCCAAAATGAAAATTCAATTATTATTTACTCACCCTCATGTTGTTCAAAACCTACTACAGTATGCCTTTCTTTTTTAAGCAGAATATTAGCCTCAGTAACCATTCACATTCATAGCATCTTTTATTTCTATAGTAAATGATGATAGAATTTTCATCTTTGGGTGAACTATCACTTTAAACTCTACCCCAGGGCAGATTCTATCTTAACACTATAGAGAGGAGAATCAGTCTAGATGAAAACTCTACAAATTAAAATCACTCTTCATCTTTCTCCTTCTTCTGTTTCATCTCCTGATACTCTTTCATATCCTTGGGAATAAAGAGATAAAAAGAGATTTAAGCATTTAATTTGGAGATTGAACAAAAGCAAATTATTTATTTACAACGTATTGACATTTGAAAAGGCAAACAGTGCAAGCAAACTCAATGCATGTAGGAGTCCAATTGTGTGTGCATACATTTAACCCCTCTATTGCACAATGTTGCCTCAGGATATCAAACCCATTTTTTTCATCTTGAAAGCACATGATGCATATACAATGACACAAAAATAGTTAATAATGAATACACCAATACAAAGCTTTTTTATTTATCACACTACGTCCTGGCAGTGTTTATCAGGCATGGTGCTCGATCTGGAGGACACAAATTCTCGTTCTGGAGAACTGACCTCAGAAAAGCAATATACAAAAGCTACATAAATGTAGACTAATTGAAATTAATATATAGGCCTACAGTATAACTGCAGTCACTCACTTGCATTACAAATACTTAAACAAAAGCTGCTTTGATACATTTCTTACCATTGTGCTATTGTGGTCTCACAAACATTATTTTTCAAATTGTGTTTATGATTTAAGTAATGAGGTCCATTTTCCCCTAAGAACGTGAATAACTTTTTTTTTTTTACATTGCATAATGTGTGGAATAAAGGCTTTTAAAAAAAGCATTAGTCTAGATACTTCTGTTTCTTTAGTATTGTCAGCCATCCAATGAGAGCACATTTGTTATCTTTAATAAAAGTCTGACAGAGCGAGAAGTGTGTGTGAAAGAAAAAAGAGAGATAAACAACATAAAAAGGTGATTTGGATGTTTAGAAGGTAAATTGTTTTCCATGCTCAGAAAGGTCTATGAGTCGCTGTGGGAACATGTCAAATTAAGCAGATTTAGTGTACTAATTATCTATTAACCAGCAGAGCTTTTTCCTTCTTAAAGCTGAGGGGTGAGTAGGAAAGCCCTTGTGTATGAAAACAATGTCTTGAGGGAGTTTTACATATACTACAAAGATGCTGTCATTTATGTCACATTCTGCACATTCTCACATCATAGCCAGAAATCAAGAATTTTACCCACATGTAGAGTTTACAGATGTACAGTAGTGTGTAATGTTTGTCGCACTAACAGCACCAAACTAAATTGCAAATACAGTACATTTTTCCCAAAAACACGATTCTCAAACAATCCCTTTAAAAAATAAAACTGGTAGTCCTGCCCCCAAACTCAGACCACTGGTTGAGCTAATGTTGGGCCTGTGTTAAAGACGAATAATTTCAAAATGTTCAAAATGTAATTTCAGTCATTTCCTATTTAGGAAAGAAAACAAAACAATATATATCAATAATGATTTATAAACATTTTCCAAACAAAGCCTTCCACAATAAAAAGGACGCACTAAAATATCACCAATTCAAGTAACATTAAACATTTCACTATGTCTAAGTGGGAATTTGATCATTTGAAAGAACTAGTCTCCCATAGGTTGCATATTCATTGCAATGGGCATGAAATCTCTTAAACTCTCATCGTCCACAATGTTCATCAGCTGGCAGACTGTGGCTAACTGCTTTGCAGAAGCCTTCATGAGCAACGTTCATTATTCACTTCCGGGCGTCGATTCTGCATAAAGCACCGCTTTAAACTCCACATGAAAAGCGTTTGCAAGACTTGACATGCTTCTGTGGTAATTAAATTGCACTTTACAGAGGCTGCAAAGTACTTGATTTATCCCATCTAGTCTTGTTTTGGACAACAATTAGTGTTAAGAGTACATTTCCCATAATTTCATCACTGACACGGCTGTTGCGTGTGTGTTTTTGGCGTGCGTCAGTGTAACTCCGAGCGGACACATTGCAAATGTTCTGCCCTGCTCCGATCAGTGTTTATGCTGGTTCATGCTTTATTCATGGTAAATGCGTTAATTGTGATTTAAAAACAACAAAAAACACTTTAAACTTAAATTTAATGGCATGCATTAAAGAATTAATTTTGACATCTCTAATTATAACACAAGAAAGTTAAAAATCTCATTTTTTTAATGCACCACAGAGCAACAGTATTTTCACTTTAACAAAGTCAACCTATGCACACCCACCTCATACTGTATATGCCTTAAATACAAAATATATATTAACCGAAATGTGATTTATGTGATTGTGATTTTATGATGCTGAAGAGACGCTCCAAAAGTGTCTGTCTAACGCATATATATAGACCAACAATATAATTAAAAATAGCACAAATGGCATGTAAGAACTCGTACTCTAAGAACTTAGTTGCAAAAGTGTTGGTGTCTACTGTAGGCATATTTTCAATGATATGGGACTAAAACATGACTTCTAAAGTCATATTTTGTATTGCCTAATCAATGGTTCACTTATCTGCCACAATATTTCAATATAATATAGTCAACAGTAATAATAATTAGCTTTATATAAAGACAATAGAAGTCTATGGTGTCAAAATTTAGATAACCAAGTACATGTGTATTTGTATGTTGAGCTGAGCTCAATAGAGCTGAGTTGAATATGACTGTGTTTGCCCTAGCTGCTCTACTTTGACGGCTAAACTTCCGCTGTGTGTTCATTAGTTCTTTAGGAGTTCTCAATAAACACTGCCAAACACCCACCGGCTAGCGTCATCAACAAGTCTCTACATTAATACCAGTGAAGGTTAATTGCTATCAAATCTCCAGCAAGACTTTAATTGCTAGCATTAATTGCTAGCTTTCATTTGAAAATGATGAAGAGTCTTCAACAGATGTAAAACGTTCTATATTTCACTTTACATTAATACAATTAATAATAATTCCTTACTATTCTAGGCACTCAAAGCACTTTGTACACTATAAAGGGAATCTCCTCACCCACCACCAGTGTGCAGCATCCACCTGGATGATGCAACAGCAGCTATAGATCACCAGTATGCTCACCGCATTGGTGGAGAGGAGAGTAGAATAATGTAGTCAATTCAGGGAAGAGGATTATTAAGAGGCCATGATGGATAAGGGCCAATGGGGGAATTTGGCCAGGACAGGTAGTACCCAGAGAGTCAGGACCTCGGTTTAACACCTCATATGAAGGACAGTGCCTTTTTACAGTACAGTGTTCCCATCAATACACTGGGGCATAGGACCCACACAAACCGCAGTCTGTCAATCACTCAACATTGTGTTGATGTAGTGACACTAGGGGTCGCCCTTGGAAGCCCCAAACACCTCTGATCTTTGAGAAAAGGCCAATTGGAATTGGCAAGTGGAATTTGCATGCCACTTCCCTGGACATACGTGTATAAAAGGAGCCACTCATTCAGATTTTTTTGTTGTGTTCAGCGAGCTGAATTACTCTGCCAATCCATTCACCTCTGTATCCAGTGAAGCTGTTGGATTTATGGTGCAATACAGCGGTTTCTCCAAATCTTGCACCAGCGTTGTGCAGAGAACGCACCTGGGTGCTTCAGCAGCTAAGAGTATATTCTTTCCTCATAAAGAGTATATTTCCTTACTAAAAGAGTGGCACTTACAAAAGCGTCTTTTTCAAGATGCCTTTTCGTTTCTGTATTATTCCTGGTTGCAGTCACTATCTCACGCTTCTGACAGCCACGATCGCTGTCTCACGTGTCTGGGTGCTACCCAAGCAGAGACATCTTTCGTGGATGGTTCATGCCCTCATTGTGAGAACCTGATGATGGCAATGTTGCGTTCGCGGCTTTCTTTCATCAGAGGGAAAGCTACCCCAGCAGCTCCCCACCTCGGTACCCTGCCCGTCTCGCACCGCCAGTCCATGTAACACAGTTCAGTTATTCGTGGCGTTTTGTATAGGGACCCCTAGTGTCAATACATCTACACAACGTTGAGTGAGTGACAGAAGGGGAAAGTCTTGGTTACTGTCGTAACCTCCATTTCCCGATGGAGGGAACAAGACGTTGTGTCCCTCCTGCCACAACACTGAGCTACCCACTGAAATAGCAGGGACCTTTTCTCGGCTCCTCAGCACAAAACCTGAATGAGCAGTTGCAAGCCAGCTCCTTTTATACCTGTATGTCCGGAGAGTGGAAAGCAAATTCCACTCACCAATTCCCATTGGCCTTTTCTCAAAGATCAGAGGTGTTTGGGGCTCCCAAGGGCGACCCCTAGTGTCACTACATCGACACAACATCTCATTCCCTCCATCAAGGAATGGTGGTGGTTATGACAGTAACAAGACATTTTCCCCAGGAGGTCTCCCATCAAGGTACTGACCAGGCTCAACCCTGCTTAACTTTAGTGGGCAAACAGATGAGAGCTGCAGGGTGATTTGGCTGCTGGTACTTATTTAACTTATTTACTGGTATTTACTTTTCTTTCTATCATTAGTTAGTTATATATCATAGTTATATAGGATAGCTAGGCAAAAACATTTCACTGTACTCACTCACAAGGTTGCATTGTGATATAGACAGGAAGTATTTCACAGGTAGATGGGTATCTTTTAGTGTTAAAGATTGTATTGTGAGATGGAGAGTATATTAGAGATAGAGAGGCACTCTTTGAGATGATTTGTGTAGGCTGTATTGTCAGATACAGAGTGGTATTGTAGAGATAGAATGTATTTAAAAGTATTTGAGTGTTATATTGTGGGACAGAGTTATATTTCAGAGGTAAGAGGGCACACATTTAAAGGTATAATAGCGATATTTGTAGTGTGAGAGAAGAGGAGTGCTTCTACTGTGTTACTGTATGAAACCTATGCTCACAGCTAAGTTTTTTTTAACCCAGTTAGTGTTACACAGTACAGCAGCTGCATCTTAAACATTTAGAGGGAGAGAGAGAGAGAGAGAGAGAGAGAGAGAGAGGGAGGCAGTCATCTATGTTCCATTCATTTAATTAGTCCCACTGGAAACTTTGCAGATGGTGACATCATAACACACAGACATTCCACTTTTATTTTCTTTCGAAGTACAGTATATGTCCACATCCAACATCTCTCTCTCTCTCTCTCTCTCTCTCTCTCTCACACACACTTTTCATGTGACTCTCTCTCATTCAGTATTTTAAACCATGCCCTAATGGCTCTGTCCTTACTCAGTTGGCCAAGTCTGAATCGATCATGCCATGCTGCAGAGCTGGAGAGCTCACATAATTTCATGTAACATTTTAAGTTCAAAGACAGGAGTTTAGCTACAAAATGACACAAAAAAATAAATAAATAAACATACACACTCACACATATCTCCATACAAGTTTTAGCTTATAGATCTCATTATGACCGACAGACCAAAAAGCATCAAAGAATATTCACCCATCACATAACGCCCCTTTCATCTTCCCTTCCTGCTTCTATTCAGACAGGTTTTTCAGTCCTGTAACAAAAGCTTCAGGCTAGTAAATTTGTGCTCTATAAAATTAATGTGTTTGTAGTTATACTGTTCTCTCTTTCTCCACTCCTCACTCTCCCCCCTCAAGGGACAATCTGCATATCTCCACAAAAAGCTGCATAAGAACGTCAAAAGATATGAATGCATCAGCACTCATAAGAATATTTTTCAGCAGTCTTTAAAGTCAGCGCACGATGTGCAGATTTTGAGAAACTCAGGGGCCTAATATACAGTCATCAATATAAGACATTTGTTTAGAAGTGACCTGCCTGGTTAAAAATCAGGGATCAACAAATATTTTTTTTTGTTTTTTGCTAGTCCAGTTGGACCAGTAGTTCCAACTTTTATTTGCCTTTTCAACATTTCCACTATGACAAATATGATAAAATAGCTACATTTGATATGTGTCAAAAAAGAAATTATACTTTTCATTTAAAAAAGTTTGTTAAATAAAATGTATTTCAACCTATTCAGATGATTGACTGTACTAAAAAAGTATCACAAAGCAGTCATTGTGCACATGCATTGAACGCGTTTGTATTCGCTCGTGGTCAAAAGAGTATACTTTGTAAGACAATGTGATCAACCACCGAAATCTGATCTGGAACAATGGAACTTGCGACCACAGTTGGCTACCGATGCTTTTGGGAAATGCACCCCATACTAATAGCATTCTTGGGCTAAAACAGATGCAGTGCAACAAATAAAACAGAATAGTGTCCTGAGAAGCATGTAAAAGGTTAAAAAAAAAATATTTAATAGACACAGCATCTAATAAAATGCAGCACTCCTGCACAAAACACTGAAAAAACAGCTCAACGGTCAAGGGCATCCGTTTAGCATACAAATGTAGGTGAAGGTTTTTGGCCATTGAGTCTTGCTCTCTTATCAGCGTCGCACAGTATAAGCATTAGGTACGTACATACAACTTTATTTAATCTTTATAACCCTGCACTAAAATGCAGTGTCTCTGTAGTAGGATGATAAGATCAGTTAGAGTGTATCAGTTTACTCAAATAGCTACAAAGAATGAGAATGCCAGACATGGTGAAAGAGGGGGTGGAGGATGCATTTTTACACAGGGATATTTTTTTGCTCTTCTGATAGGTGTTCCTGGCCAGTGTGGTGTAGGCTGACAGGACTAGCATAGACAGTGCTGGTGAAAATAATGACCATGAGTTGGCCTCCATTCACAGTCATATGGCAGATTCTGTCAGGTAGCGGGCATCTGATGAAGATCTGATCTTGAAAGGGTACCTCGGTGTCCGTGCCAGTGGACTGAACAGGTGGTCAAACCTGGACAGCAATAAATATGACAGTTTACATCAGCCATTTAATCACACCCACACACACCTGATCTCAATCAAACACTGGCACTAGAAATGACAACCAATTAAAAATGATAAATAATCTGCCAAGATATCAACACCAAACAAGAGGGCTGAACTGGTGTAGAGAGAAGCTTCTGGAAAACCACCAGAATGGAAGACTTTCTAATGAATTCACACTTAAAGAAACATTCATTATGACTATACAATGTGAAGCATTATTGTTAAAATAAACACGGAAGCTATACAAATATGATGGAATGATTGTAAGAACATTATTGCAAAAATTAAATCAGTTCTCCTGATGGCTGAGAAAAAGAGAGGAGGAGCTCAGGTAATTTTATGCTTATGTGCTTGTGTAGCTAGTCGAAGAGTATGGCCACAGATGCAAAACTCCAACAGCATGGTTGTTCTTATGATTAAGCTAGTTGACTTAGGAAATCTTTCAGGTTAAGCTACTTAAAGGAATAGTTCACCCAAAAATGAACATTTGCTAATAATTTACTCACCCTTTTTTTCTTCATCAAAACAGATTTTTTAAGATTTTTTATTATTATTATTATTATTATACATTTTATTTATATGTGCCTTACATGACACTCAAGGACACCTTATAACTAAATAATAACTGTGGCAGGGCGGAAGGCGGGGCCTGGTCATGATCCTACGCACCCAGTCCCGTATTAGGCTAATCAAGCCTCTGAGGTTTGAAGGTCGACTGCAGAGTATCGTGCGGGAGAGAGAGAGATCGTTAGCGGGCATGTCCGTCATGTGTGTGTTTGTGTCTTCTTTTAAGTTTCTCATTAAACTATTATTTATATTGAAAAGCCGGTTCTCGCCTCCTCCTTTCCATTGATCCCTTTACAATAACATTAAACAACAATTAATCATTATTACAGCCTGAAGAGACTTAATACAAGCATAAACGAAATCACATAAAAGCCTGCATAAAAAAGATGTCTTAAGGCATGATTTAAAAACCAGAAGACTTTCACTGTTTTGCACATCCTGTGACAATGAGTTCCATAAATAAGGAGCTGCATTGATGACCCCATAGATGATGTGCGAACTCGAGGAAGAACAAGAGTGAGTGCAGAAGACGATTTTAAAGTGTGGATTTGAAGAAGGTCAAATAAGTATGAAGGGGCAAGAATATTAAGTGCCTTGTAAGTAAGGAGAAGAAATTTAAAGTCAATGTGATATTTAACTTGGAGCCAATGCAGGGATTGTAATATGGGAGTAATGTGTTTATATGAGTTCTGCAAATAATTTGTGTTGCTGAATTCTGTACTAGCTGGAGTTTACAGAGAAATTTTGATGGCAGACCATAAAAAAGAGTGTTACCATAATCAATACAGGCAGTTTCTAAAGCATGAACAAGATTTGAGGTGCTTTTTACTGAAAGCGCCGGATGAAGTCGATTAATGTTACGTATGTTGAAATATGCAGAGCGAATTACTTATAACCTGTTTAGCAACAGAGACTGGAAAATCATCAATATTCACTGAGCATCATTTAGACTCGGAAGTTGTTTTTTGAGCCAACAAGATAAATGTATGTTTGAAAGCTATTTAACTTAAGAAAATTTTATGTAATCAACTCTTTCATCTCAACTACACAATCTGAGAGGATAGATGGAGGAAAAGTAAAGGTAGGTTTGGAGGACAGGTAAAGTTGGGTGTCATCAGCATAGCAGTGGAATTGAATACAAAATTTCCTAAAAATATTACCAAGAGGTAAAAGATAAATAATAAATAAGAGAGGACCTAAGACTGATCCCTGTGGAACCCCAGTATTAATGTATGGAGGCTTTGATGTAAACTGCTTCAGCTGTACAAATTGAGTACGACCCGTAAGATAAGATCGAAACCAAGTCAGGGCAGTACCCCTGATTCCCATTCCAATTTTTAGGATTTCATTTCAGGCCTCCTCCTTTAAACAATGCAAGTTAATGTACTGTCCATTGATGGTCCAAAATACATATTTAGGGTGCATCAAAATAATCCACAGGACTCCAGTCGACAGATAAAGTTCTTCTGAACCTAAATGATTGATTATTTTTAGAAACAAAACAATACTTATATACTTCTTAACTACAAATGTTTGCTTTTATACATCTCTGTGATGCGCACTCATGAGAGGGATGAGGTAAGCTCATTGGTAAGGTCACGCATCATGTGGAGGAAGAGGCAGGAAGCGTGTCATTTTACCTAATTTTTAGGTTCAAAGTGAACTTGTCTTGTATCACTTTGTGATTTAATCACTTTAGTCTTTGTTTCTTTAATACAAAGATATAAATGACTGAACTTGCATAGTTGCATTCACAATGCATGCTAACAGCATGGAAATAAAGTGAACTAAAGTCACAGCACCTCCTGAGATGATCAGAGATCATTTGCAGCATTCTCATAGACTACAGTATTCTTGCGAACAGATTCAGATGAATGAAACAGCTAAATAAAAGTGTGAAAACTCTTTACATGTGTTTGTTCCATGAGACACGAGATCTGTTATAGCTCACGCTGCACGTCTGTGAACAAACAGTGAATCAGACACAACCAGTAGCTATGTTTCCATCCATGTTGTGAATTCAATTTATGTGAAAAATCTGAATATCGCTAAAACAATGTGCAAATAAAGCCTATGTCTTAAAGCGAATGTCCTTTTGACTAAAAGCATTACTTGTCATGTGTCACTCCAAGATGTCTTGCAACAGGTCGGCCGCCTGTTGCGGGTAGATGATCAAAATTACCTGCACGTGAAATACATTTGACGAGGAGCTAGCAAACTGGATTCAGCCTCGTTGAATTTGGCGGGAGGCAGGTGCTAGTTTCACACCCAGGTCACTGTTATAATATATTTGGCGACTTTCCAGATCCATGGTTTTGACATATATTGTCGATCATGTCTGTTCGGATCGGCATCAGGATCTTTTGTAAGACATCGCCAATATCCGATTACATCGTCCTATCGCCCAGTCCTAGTACGTTTCCTGCAGTCCGAATTATAGTGTGATTGTTCCCGACACCACCCACAGCGTTGGTCTGGTTTCAGACACATTCATGATTCTGTTGAACACCACTGCATTTCTGTACAACTTACACCTGTGCATCTGTGTGTAGGCAGTATAAAACATACATGACATATCCACAGCACTGCCCATTCACCCTGAACAATGAGATTCCTGTAAATTCCTGCCACAGCCTTGAAGGGTGTAGACAGAGTATGCAATTATAATAGCTCACCTAGCAGAACACTATACACAATATACACATTTGAGGTGACCTCAAATGTGTGTAAATACACACACAGTAATTTAGAGATTTCTGTTAGTTTGTAACTAACTTAACACCTTCACTGTGTGAGTGTGACGCTCTTGTTCTCTCCACTCCGTACGGGACTCGAACCAACGTCTCCGGCTTGGGAGGCGGGTGCTCTAACAAGGAGGCTAAAGGCTACAGCCTCTAGCGTCAGTCGCTAGTGCACCTCTTGAGGTCAGGAGAGTGAGGTTTACACACTGCACAGCTATCTAACAGCTGGCTCCCGTTACATGAGGTTGTGTGCACAAATGTGCACACATGTGTGTTTGTGTATTAGTGAGTGAGCAGCATCACTGATGCTATGCAGCTCAGCGCTGATATTCTCAGACCCAGCGTAAGGAGTTTTACACAAATGAAGATAAAAAAGTATCAAACCTGATCAAAGTGAAGCAGCACAGTCCATCTGCAGCCTTTATATTCACATTTACATGGGGAGAAAAGTCCCTCCAACACTTTGAACCAAAGCAGCTCGAGAAGAATTGGTTCCGGGACACGTTTGCTAATTTAAGAAATTATATCTAAAATGCAAATAGCACAGCTTGGTAGTCTTTGAAAAACAATCAGTGAGGCGAGAGGTGGGGAGAGACCAACAATATCAGGTTTACTCAGAAATGCCCACAAACAGGCTCTAATCTACTTTAAATCCACACTCTGTCCATGGATTCAAATAGGATTGAACTCTGTCTGTGTCTTGGCTAAAGTCAAAAGGCCTCCTAAAGGAATTCTCTGGCAGTAATGATGAAATTACTTATGAGTAACTCACTCTCTCTTTACATCTTCATCTTTCTCTCACTCTTTCTTCTTATGTTCCATTTCTGAGTGTCACTCTTTAGCATTAGAGCTTTCTAATGGGACATTCAGTCTCTTAATATTATTTTTGTTTGGAGCCTTAGACAATAAATAAATAAATAAATTGATCAATTGTCACACATTATACATACATTTCTGCATATACATGGTGAAATTATTTATTTTTCACATATCCCAGCTAATCTGGGGTCAGAGTGCAGGGTCAGCCATGATACGGCGCCCCTGGAGCAGATAGGTTCAAGGGCCTTGCTCAAGGGCCCAACAGTGGTGTTCAGGTTTCAGGTTAAGCTACTTAAAGGAATAGTTCACCCAAAAATGAACATTTGCTAATAATTTACTCACCCTTTTTTCTTCATCAAAACAGAATTTAAGATTTTTTTTTTATTATTATTATTATTATACATTTTATTCTGTCCTTCTATATTTCTTCTAGTGCTGTCAGACAATGAAACTTTGTAATTGTGAGAAATCCCATAATTTTTTTTATTGTTAATTGCGATTAATCGCAGATTTTGAAAGTACTGAAAATGTACTCAATATATATTTTCTGTCAAACTGCACTTATTTCCTTCTTAGGAAAGAAAACAAAACATTATGGAAAAAAATAATAATGCTATACTAACATTTTCCAAAAAAAAGTCTTTTTCAAGTATTATTAAACATTTCCTAAAGTGGGAGGTTGACTAATTGAAAAACTAGTCCCACATAGGTTGCATATTTATTGCAATTCATATTAAATCTCTTAAACTCTCAGCCTCCACAATGTTAATCAGCTGGCAGACTGTGGTTATCCACTGTTACAGCAATCGTGAAGCTGCATATTTGATACACGTCAGGGTGTCAACGTCAGCGTCAAGTGGCACTTGTTCTGCATTTTTGTGATAGTTAAGGCTTGAAAGGTTTCTGTAGTAATAAATTACACCGTACAGAGGATCAAAGTACTTGATTTATCCCATCTGGGATGTATACTGTATATTCATTTTAGTCAATTCATTCATAAATTAGTTTTATTTTTATATATTCATTTTTGTTAGTGTTCATCTCTTTATTATTTATCTGACTGGGAGTCTATGGCAGTCCCTAGAACTGTTTAGAGGAAAGATCTGAAATTCTGCAGACTGATAGGAGAAGCTCTGAAATGTCCCTTGACCAAGTATGGCTAGTGCCACCAACAGTTCAAATTTCCACTTTTGTTTTGCCTAGAACTTTTTGACCATATGGCTTAGAAATATAATTGACATATCCTCTGGTTTTACTACTAATTACCTATTCAACAGGCCCACTCAATCCAAGCCCTGTTATCTGAGAGCCCAAACAAACAGGTCTATGCTTCTCAGGTGAGGTTCTCTATTGCCTCACTCTTATTTTTATCTTTGTGACGCATCACTTCCAACACTGTTTTTCACAATAGTCAGCCAGTTTCAAAAGCCAAAATCTCAAAACAGACTCTAAACTTTATCACACAATTCAATGCACACACTAAAAATCAAATAGCCCAACAAAGCTACATTGCTAACTTTAGTTAAAATATGCATTACAAGTTTTTGACTACTACTGATGCATCACCAATTAAAATAAAATCCATAAAAACTGGTGCCGCTTAACTGAATGAACTGAACAATAATGCTTCAGATCAAGAACAAAACCTAAAATGGAGGTTTTTTAAGAACCACAAAGCAACAACACGGGACTCTCTGTAGTTTTAAAAGTTAATGAGAGACTTTGTGGGGCTAGGTGCATGCATTCTGAATCATTTATGCAAGAGTAGCTCAGTGTCTGTTTCTGGTGAGGAAAAAAAATACTCTGCATGCAGTTATGAATTATTGACAACAGAAAGGAGCATCCCAATGGGTGAGCATTTCAACTCGCACTGAGAAGAGAAGAGAAGAGAAGAGAAGAGAAGAGAAGAGAAGAGAAGAGAAGAGAAGAACAAACACAAAAGAACATTCTTAAAAAATATTAAAGCAATAGTTTTCTTCTAAATCTAGGTACTATTTAATAAATATACTGTGGCCTAACTCTAATTAGGCATTTTTAGGTAATTTTTCAATATTGTTTTACTGATGAAGAAAGGCATAGCAAAATAACAACAATAAATCTCACCTCCACTGGATCTCACATGCTGAATGTTAAAACATAAAAGATCAAGACAGTGATGTAAAACAGGTTTTAACCATTTCTGTGTCTAAGGAATCTCTCTCTCACCCAGAGACAATAATGTTCTCTGCAATAAACCTCAGGAGAATTTCATGCACCATTTTCATTGACAAGCACAATTTTAGATGTATGCAGTTCTGTTTCCTCCTTAATAAGCTCTGCATTAGCACTAAAACACTGATGGCACCAAAAGTGCAAAGTAAGACTGAAGCTGAATGAGTTTTTAATTCTGTGACACAATAAATAGAAGCATCATAGAAAAACCCAGGCCACACCATGGTCCCAACACCTTTTAACCTCTGATTTTACATTACTTTTCCAGTCATTGTTTACTTGATAAGGAATATGTATAGAGATTACGAGGGCAGATTTCCATTTTTGTGTCAGGGACCAATCTTGTGCTACTATTGGCATTTATATCACAATTTAATCATCACTCTCATACACATTCACATGTGTATGACTTCCTTTCCACAGCAGAACACAAACAAATATTTTTAGGAAAATACCTCTGCTGGTACTTACAATGCAAGTGAATGGTGACCGAAAGCTCCAAAAATCACATAAAGGCCATAACAAAGTAACCCATAAGACTCCAGTGGTTAACCCTCTGGGGTCTGATGGAATTTTGGCCCTGGAGAAGTTTTGATATGCCTTGACATTTGTGCTTTTTTCAGTTGCTTAAAAACATATTAATGGCTAAAGTCTGATAACACTGTATTCAGCACAAACTGAGCTACAATAATATATGAGCAACATGTGTATACAGGTTTGTATATTTGAGAAAATAACATTTATGCATGGTTTTTGAAAAAACGAAATGTTTAAGTCATTGAAATAAGGCCATATAACACATACTAAACATTTGTCCACAAGCCTTTTGAGAATTGGATCTTGTAGCCTAGAATTTGTGCTACAAAATGATGTGAAAAGCATCCTGATCACTCATTAATACAAAACAATATAGTCATTTAACTTTTGTAAGACAATTTTAGTGTTGAAAGGTCATATGTGAAGAGGCATGAACGATCAGGAATATTGATTGTAATTCACACCTGAAGAGACAAAAGACGCCTCCCCTGGACCTATCAATGAGGAATGTGACAGAAAGTGAATGAATGTGAGGAGACTTAATGATCCAAATCAAGTTTTAAGTTAAAAGAAGTAATCTGACTATACATTTTCTTTACATAAAGACTTTACTTAATTTTATACCTACACTACCGTTTAAAAGAAGTCTCTTCTACTCACCAAGACTGCATTTATTTGATACAGTAAAAGTAAAACTGTTTTTACAGTAAAATATTGTGTGAACTCTTTTTACAATTTAAAAGAACAGTTTTCTATTTGAATATATCGTAAAATACAATTTGTGTTCAAAGCTGAATTTTCAGCATCATTACTGCAGTCTTCAGTGTCACGTGATCCTTCAGAAATCATTATAATATGCTGATTTTCTAATATGGGCATATTTAAAGTGCATTTTACTCATTTAACCTGAACACATATTTGCAAGCACAAACTTTGTTGATGATAATGAGGCAGCATAAACGCTAGTTAAAATATAATATAACATTCATATTATATCATATTTATATTATACAGCATACAATTTAAATACCTGCTTTAGCCAAAACAGCATTTCAATGTAACTAAAACTTGCTTATTAGGACATATTTCAAATGTCAGTACTCTCAATCCTGGCTGGCAAGTCTGAAAACAGTCCCACTAGTAAAATATGTACATGTTTATATATAACAGCATGTCAACTAATGAAAACTAAATTACTTACTCGTCCAAAATTGTATCCTCGGCTGGATCAAGTCTTCCTTAATATCCAGGAGTTTGATTGCATTTGTATCATTACAAACACGCAGAAAAGTTGAGTTGTGTTGCGTTTACATTAAACCTATATGTTAATACAGTATATGTTAACTGTTAATAATCATAGGACATTACTTTAAAGCTCACACAGCTGATGTTATTTTTCATTTAGTAGTTCATTTAACATGTAAACTAACATGCTTTAGTTATATAACATGTTAGAGTTACATGGAAATTTTTTATCATGTTTATAATTTGATTTATTATTATAATTCTGTTAGCTTTCTTATTTTTTCGATGTATTTTATTTTCAAAAGGTAGACTTTTTTTTTTACACATACTTCAATAAAATAAATGGTTTCAAGTTTCAATTATAATAAAGTGTTTGCTCAAAAAAAAAAAAAAAAAAACCTTCTGTTTTCACTGATAATAGTAATTGTGTGATACCGTGATTCCGTGAAACCATAATATTTTCTGAGACGGTTATCATACCGTGAAAATCTCATACATTTGCAACCCTACTTGTGACTTGCTTGACTAAATGAAGAAAATGACTTGACTTGACTTTGACTTGAGAACCAGTGACTCCAGACTTGACTTGACTTGAACTGCATGACTCGACAATGACTTTAATGTTTTTATTATTATTTTTAATAACTTATTAATGAAATGTGTTTAAAAATATTGCGACATAAATGAATGCATATGCAACAATGTAAGCCTGCCAGCACCGCTGATCTGCATCTGCGTAGTTAAAGCTGCGCTCAGAACGCGCCAATATGACAGATGATTGTCAAGTTCCCAAAATAATCTCCGAATTGGACCGTGTGGAAAAAAAAAAGATATGCCAGATGCACAATATGCAATGCAAAAATATCCGATACACAACCTCGAATTTCATTCATAAATAATTTTGTTATCATTTCATTATCCAGAAAGATTAATATGTAAAATTACTGTTCAAATGTTTGAGGGCTGTCAGTAAATTAAAATAATTCATGATTAATCTCATGTTTTGAAGTTTGAAATGACCCGACACTGCTTCAAAATGTGTGTGCTTTTTCTAAACCTTCTCAACAGTCAACAATATACCATAGCCATTTGTTGGCAATATAAAAAACATAACAGGCAAATTTGCAGTCACAACACTTAATTTTAAACGTGACAAGTAGTATAAAATATACAGAATGACTCTTGATGAAATCCAAGTGCTCTCATAGTGATTATGACTTCTGAAGACTTTAACTAAAGCCCTTGAATGCAATACATTTATGACTATTTTATATAAATGTTTCTCTGTAAGGAAATGTTTCTGTCTTCAGAAACGTTTCGATGGCATTTTATTTTCAACTTACCTCCGTATAATGCCTAATAAAGTATTGTTTATAATCACTATATAACAGCTATATTTCTGCTGCATATGCTCCACCTACTGTCAGAGAGAGAATTAGCATTTTCATTCAGCCCGTCTGCAGTTTTTGTTAGATCAATGTGGAAATCAGACCACATTTTTACACAAATGTGCCTACAAGCAGTGTTATAAATTTTAACCGGTTAATTCTAAAAATCTAAACAATTCGGAGAATAAGGTATCTAGAAATATTCACAGTGTTATGTTAATTAACGCAATTTACAACTATATATATATATATATATATATATATATATATATCATACATATATATATATATATATATATATATATATATATATATATATATATATATATATATATATATATATATATATATTAGGGCTGTCGATTTAACGCGTTAATTCAGCGCGATACATTTTACAAAAAATAACGCGTTAAAACAATTTACGCAATTAATCGCAATGTCCCCAGACCGTAATAAGGAAGATTCCTGAGAAATGCAAGCTTGTAGTACCACCTGTTTACTTTAGAGGGCAGTAAGTGAAATTTCAGCTGTATGAGCAAACCGCGCAGTTTATACAGTGAAGAAAACAACCCTTCAGCAGACAGCACAACACAAACATGCGTTACGTTCTTGCGTTCAAAAGACTTGATGGAGCGAACTAAGGGATCTCAAGATGTGTTTAAAGATTGAGTATTAAACTATATTTAACTTGACACAGTGACATAAACATTTTATGTTTATGACACAACACACCCGAGACGCTACACAAGCATGTCTGACGTATGTGTAAATTGACTGGGTCCTTGAACAAGCCCTCATAATAAATCTCAAACTGACTGAGGAATTGACTTGTGAAATGGATTGCTGTGAACTGTGTGCCAATGATTGACTTATGATCAATAATATGGTAGTAAACAATACATTGTATTGTAAAGCAACTTTTTGTATTGTCTTATAAATAATTAACTCTTCTGCTACAGGAATGTAATGCATTGTAATTATCTGAATATTTTTTATTATATATATTTTAAATATTTAAAGATAACTATGTATAAATATAAATATTGACATAAGTATGTATAATCATTATATATTTAATTATTGTTATATGATGGGCTTTCACAGCTAATATTTGTATATGCGATTAATGAATCAGGACACCAGTAATTAATTCGATTAAAACATTTAATCGATTGACAGCCCTAATATATATATATATTTGTATTACACATTATTGTTATACAATTTATATAAAAATATGAATGCAAAGATATATTCATTAAAAAAATTAACCTTTATTTATTTTAGCACCGTGGCTTGACTTGAAACTCATCAGGACTCGACTTGACTTGCTTGAGGTGAGTCACTGAATAGACATGACTTGCTTGATTTGAGTCACTGACTTGACTAGACTTGCTTGAGGTGAGTCACTGACTTGACTTGACTTGATTTGTCTGCACTGTACTTAAGGCTTGACTCGAGACTTGATGGTTATGACTTGAGACTTGCTTGTGACTTGAACATGTGTGACTTGCTCTCACCTCTGGAACATGCTGCCTTCGGAGACTGTATTCACCTTATTTTTCAGCGAAACTAGGGCGTTTTTTTAAGTCCTTTTTTATGTCCTGCCATCTGGTTTGGTAGCTGGAGAATGTAGGGAAAGCAGAATGATTCTATCCGGTCTGCAGAAGGGCTTGATGTTTTTTGATTGGTTGGCTCTTTTTGGAATTAAGTGTTTGATTAATTTTTCATTGTTAGAAAGGTTGGGAAAAATATGGCTCTGTAAAGATTTGTGTTGTCTAAATATTCAGGTCACATTTTGGCTTTACTCAATCAATAAATATGTTTTTTGAATTTCTGGGCCAGTGGTTATATAGTAATGAGAAAAACTCTAATGACATCTACAGAGAAACAGCATGCAAAAAGGTCAGAATCAACACATGAGAATACTCACACACATACAACATAAATGCAAACATACCCAGTTCTCCTTCCCTCTCTTTCATACTCACACTCAAATTAAAGGGATAGTTCACCCAAAAATGATTCTCATTATTTACTCACCCACATGCCATCCCAGATGTGTATGACTTTATTTCGTCTGCAGAAGAAGATTTTTTAGAGAAATATCTCAGCTCTCTACTGTTGGTCCAAGTGAATGGTATTCAGAACTTTGAAGGTCTAAAAAGCATATAAAGGCAGCATAAAAGTAATCCAATGGTCAAATCCACGTCTTTAAAAGCAATGTAATATGTATGGGAGAGAAACAGGTGCTTTTTTGCATTAAAACTCCACTTTTTCTTTCACATTCTTTTTATTTTGTTTTTGGAAATTCACATTCTTTGTGAATATTGCCACATACTGGGCAGGGAGGAGAATTTATAGTTAAAAAATAACTTAAATATTGATCTGTTTTTCACCCACACCTATCATATCCCTTCTAAAGATATAGATTAAACCACTGGAGTCTTGCTGCCTTTATTTGCACCTTCAAAGTTCTGTCCTCTGTTCACTTGCATTGTAAGGACCTACAGAGCTGAAATGTTTGTGTTCAGCAGATGAAAGATGGCATGAGGGTGAAATGATGAGCGAATCTGAATTTTTGGGTGAACTCTAACTATAGATCAAATCTGCCAGAGTTTAAGTATACAGTACAATTATCCATAAATATGTCTCCAGTTATCCATCTTATCATCAGCTAGGGATGAAACGGTTACCAGTTTCACGGTAAACCACAATAAAATTCCCATACAGGTTAGTATTACCATGTCACATTTAATTATCATTAAAACCGTGCACGATTATCGGGATTTGTAAAACTTGCGGTAAATGCTGTCCACACTCACCCAGCAACATTGTTATTGTTGTTCCCCTTCTGTCACTCACTCGACGTTGTGTCGAATTAAGTGACACAAGGAGTCTTCCTTTGGAGCCTAGTGTACCTCTGAACTTGAGAAAAGGCCAATGAGAAATTAGCAGACAGAATGTGCATGTCCCACCCCCGGACATACGGGCATAAAGGGAAGCGGGCGTGCGTCTGTCAGTCAGATTTTTTCTTCAGAGCCGAGCGGTTCACCACTGTTCCACTCACCTCTACTGGCAAGAAGCACTGCTGTTGGATCCTACGGAGCACTTCCAGCTGGTGTTCTTTCCATGCCCCTGGGCGCTTTGACAGCGCTTTCACTGACAAAACAGTGTTTTCCCCTCCTAAAAGAGTTTGAGTTTCTCTCATAAAAGAGCAATACACAGACACAATACACACTTTTCAGGACGCATCTTTTTGAAGATGCCCTTCCGCCTCTGTGTAGTTCCTGGATGCGGTCGATATCTCTCCAAGACCAATGGCCACAGACGTTACCTTGTGTGCCTGGGCAGCGTTCACACTGAGGTGGCGTTTGTGGATTGTTCATGCACTCACTGCGAGAACATGACCAGAGTATTTGGGAAATATCTGGCAAAGCAAAAATCGACCTATTTGCCTCAGTGGACGCCCAGCAGTTGTGCGATGGATGCCCAACTTTTGGCACACTGGACAGGTGCGAGGAGGGCATGGCACATCAACTGCTTAGAGCTATCGCCTGTAATTCTAGACTTAATGGCTTTCAGTCAGAAATAGTTAGCCATGTCCTGGTTTGCTCAGTCAACATGACAGTTGTGGCATATATAAACAGCCTAGGTGGAATTAATTCACAGTCACTGCCGAGAATGACGCATCACCTCCTCTTATGGAGTGAGCATCATCTCTCCCTGAGAGTGACATATGTCCCAGGCCACCTGTATTACAGCGTGGGCCTACTGTCAGGCTATGGGGTGATACCGGGCGGAAGGTGTTCGCTGATTGGTGTCTCTCACAAAGCAATGATCCAGTGAACTGTCCCATACATTTAATTCTAATATTCTTCAAGGGCGATTAGACACAGGACTCACCCCGTCAACGCTCAAAGTGTATGTGGCAACTATATCTGCGTATCACGCACATGAATCTGGCGCATCTATAGGCAAGCATGATTTAATGATAAAGTTCCTTAAAAGAGCAAGACAATTAAACCCACCTCGGCCAGCTACAGTCCCAACTTGGGACTTAACTTTAGTCCTAAAAGCTCTCGCAGGGCCCCCCTTCGAGCCTTTGGACTCTGTTGATTTGTGTATGCTGTCCATTAAGACCGCACTACTGTTGGCTCTGGCCTCAGTAAAATGGGTAGGTGACATGCATGCATTATCAGTCGACAATTCATGTAGAGTTAGGCCCCGGACTTCCAAGAGCCACTGTCAAACCCAGGAAAGGCTATGTACCCAAGGTCCTGACCACACCCTTCAAAGCGCAGGTGGTTCACCTTCTGACCTTCTTCCCTCCTCCATTTAATTCAGATGAGGAACAATCATTGCATTAGTTACGCCCTGTAAGGGCACTACACACATACATTGAGCGCACCTGCCAGTTCAGACTGTCTGAACAGCTCTTTATATGCTATGGAGGATGCACAAAAGTATGTCCATCTCCAAGCAAAGACTTGTCTATGCAATTACCCTGGCTTATGAGTCACAGGGTCAGACTTCCCAATTGGTGTTAAAGTATACTCAACTACAGACATGGCCTCCTCATGGCATGGACAAATTGTGTGTCCTTACAAATCATATGTTTTACAGTAGGATGGTTTTGCAAGGTTTTACAACCTAGACTTAATGTCTCTTTCTTCACAAGTCCTCTCTGTTTAGAGCACTTGCTATTCATTGGCCATATAAATATATACTTATGCCCTTCCCTTTAAGTACCCCATCATTTACACAACTGCCTGCACTCAGACCGTTATAATTACCATAAAGTCACAACTTTCCCGACTGGGTTCATAAGGAGTTAATTATACTATATGACTATAGTTCATATATTCGTTATGAGCACTCTCCTCCTGGCCATCATGAGGATCACTCACTGCGGCATGCTCTTGTCAGTCGTCTTGTCAGTCGTCGTGTCATGTTTGCAGCATCGGATCTATATGCCATTAAGATCAATCCATAATCATGTACAATAAATTGGCTTTCAAGGATGTATATTGTCGTCATGATTGGGGCAAATTCTATCGTGTGACACTATATTTTTGCGTTAATGGCAATTTTCTCGAGAAAGAGTGTCTCCAAACCAGTGTTTCGCAACATCTGCAAGTATCGACAGAGTTTATGTGCTAGAGTTAAAAGGAAAAATATTATGTTGACACATTTGAAAATTTGTGCATTAATTTGCATTTCCATCAGCTTAATTTTGATGTGCTAAAACTTTTCTCAAAAAATCCTTGGATGGAAACATAACAAATAACAAATATGTGCAACATTTAAGTGATGTACATTCATGGCCTGCTCCAAATTCCTTTCTGCCTCTTTTTACACTCTGTACCTTGGTATTACCGAAACAGGATGTCCATGAGTATAGATGTGAGAAAAGCCAAGCCTCAGCAACCTCTCACCTCACTGAGCACTGTTCAATTAAACCTGCTCTTAAGACTGCACAGACTCAATAAAGCCAACCAGCTCCACATGCACCGCATATCACTCCCTAGCTTTTAATTAGCATTCTGTGTGAACCAGGTGTGAGCCCTCTAACTTTTTATGCCTCTCTTTCTCTCTCTCCCCTCCCGTGTATTTGCAATGAACCCTTGACACTAGGCTTTGCATAATTACCTGTGTTATGGCCTGCTCCATCCACCCTCCTGCCTGGTTCAGACTGCAGAGTGCTTATGAGATTACCCACCCTGCAAAACTCTACTGTTTTCTAATACTGGCTGGATGTTTTGAGTGATGCTGCACTAATTATGGTTTTGCTATAATGCTTAATGAAACAGTGAGAACAAGACAAAATCTCCTTTCATGCTAATTTTACAGGCATGGCTGTTTTAAAAGATGGTTAACACACTAATACACACACACTTATCTGAGATCTTCTCATAAGTCTCTTAAATAATTCCTGCCACACTTCTGCTATGCATGATAAATCAGAGACAAGGCTTTTTTTTTTTTAAAGACGCACACTCTGCCACACACGCACACATCCATTCATATGGGAGTCAGTTAATAAGGGAGGGAAACTAAGATCAAGGAAGATGTGGCTCTGTGGTTCCAGACTCCAGAGTCTCATTAGACCAGAAGAGAGTCACAGCAACATCAGAAACATTCCACATTTCTCTAAAATAATTTGGGCTCTTGTAATTACTGTGACTTTTGTGCAATCAGTTCAACCCCTGCAGCTGCCAGTTTGAATAACAGGATTTGGCATTAGATTGTCTGATGCTGAATTTATTTTGTAATGTTTTTGTCAGAGTCTTAACCAGATAATTTATTCATGCTAATCCAACCTGTATGAAGGCATTTCAACGGCATTAATTGGCGCGCGTTATTGAGGCTCGCACGCGCGATAGATTAAAGCCACGTGAGGAAAAAGGAAGAACTCGCATGCGCGTTTTAAACCCTCGGACGCATTATTGACACTTGCGCACAGTAGTTCATTACCGCACGAGGAAACAGGGGAAGATACCGTGTGCGCATGACATACAAGATCTCGCACGCGAGGACAGGCCTCACAGCACGTGCAAGACAATTCCCTAAATTCTCCCGCTCTATCTAATCTCATCTGCTGCTTTTGTTCGCTCAAACAGTGACTCACATGCAGCGGGTCCGTTGGTGAAACCATGTCTAAAGGTGAAGTTGAGCTTGTTATGAATTCTCTTATACCAGGCATCCAATCACAACAGACTTCCAGAAATGGGCAACATATTGTATCTGGTGTTAATTTAGAAGCTTAAATGGTTACAATAGTTTTTAATAATGAGTCCTCATTCTGATTTGAGATTCCTTCAGCTGTATTTAAAAAATGCGGTGGCATAAGTTCCCCTTCTGTCACTCACTCAACGTTGTGTCGATTTTAGAAGCACAAGGGGCTTCTTTCAGGAGCCTCGGATACCTCTGAATATGAAAAAGGCCAATGCCAAATTGGCAAAACAATAAAAGGCGGGGGTCGTGCATCTGTTCAGTCAGATTCTTTCTTCGGAGCCGAGTGGTTATGTGTTCAGCGAGCTGAAGATCTCACCACTGTTCCACTCACCTCTAAAGAGAGCTTTGCTGTTGGATATACGGTGCATTGCCAGCGGCTTTCTCCCTCCTCTGCATGCCAGTGCAGTCCACACCCATGGGCGCTTCGACAGCTTCTTAAAAGAGCAACAAGTCCTTTAAAAGAGTTTATTTTCTAAACTAAAAGAGTTAACTCATTGGCGTCAAACGTCTGTGTCAAAATGCCCTTCCGCCTTTGTGTTGTTCCTGGATGCGGCAGATATCTCTCTGATTCTGACGGTCATAGGCGCTGCCTTGTGTGTCTGGGTCGCGATCACACCAAGGCAGCGTTTGTGGATGGCTCTTGTACTCATTGCGAGAACTTGACCATGGCATCGTTGAGGTCGTGGCTTTCCTTTCTTAAGGGAAAGGCACTCAAGCCACCCCCCGCTTTGCTCCTTCTTCCCACAGGGGAGGCGATTTGGGGGGTTCAGCGGGCGCGGTGTTGCCGGGTAAATCCCCACGGACCACCCACCCCCCCACCACGCTCAATTGCTCCACCTCAACCAGGGCCCAGTTCTCAGCCCCGGTGTAGAGCTACATCCAGGAAGCGGACACTCCCCATCTCATGAACCTCCTCGAGGATCCGGAAGGCTCCCAAGCATTCCTGAGACGGACCACCCATGGGACAAGACGTTCGCACAGAAGCTGGTAACCAGACCACTCCTTCCCCTGGCATGTCCATCCAGCCGAGATGTAGAAGGGTTTCTACAGCCCTTACTTCAACATACCCAAAAAGGTGGGACTCTTGGACCTGCGAGTTCTCAACCGGGCTCTGCACAAACTCACGATCAAGATGCTCACGCAAAAACACATTCTAACATGCGTCTGGCATCAAATGCCGCCCTTGCCCCACTAATGGAAGTGGGCATCCACATACTCAACTACATTGATGACTGGCTGATCATAGCTCACTCTTGAGAGGCACTATGCACTCACAGGGACCAGGTGCTCATGCACCTCAGTCGTCTAGGGCTTCAGGTCAACTGGGAAAAGAGCAAGCTCTCCCCGGTTCAGAGCATCTCTTTTCTTAGCATGGAGTTAGACTCAGTCTCAATGATAGCGCGCCTCACAAACGAGCATGCGCAGTCAGTGCTGAATTGCATCTCGTCATTCAAAATAGGCACTGCGGTCCCTCTAAAACAGTTCCAGAGGCTCCTGGGGCATATGGCATCCTCAGGCGCGGTCACGGCGCTAGGGTTGATGCATATGAGACCGCTCCAGCACTTGCTTCAGTCGCGAGTCACAAGATGGGCATGGCGCCGCTGCACATATCGTGTGATCTTCACCCCCCTCTGCCGTCAGCTATTCAACCCCTGGACAGACCTCTATTTTCTGCGGACAGGAGTACCCCTGCAGCAGGTGTTCAGATGCATAGTGGTCACCACAGATACCTCCAAACAATGTTGGTGTGACATGTGCAACAAGCACGCTGCAGCCGGTTCCTGGTCGGGCCCGCGGCTACGTTGGCACATCAACTGCCTTGAGTTGCTGGCAGTATTTTGTGCCCTGCTTTTTAGGACACAATCAGTTAAGTTTAGGTTTTAGTTTTAGGGTAGGGAGGTCAGCTGTGCTGATTTATAACTCCACAGATCTGTTTGAGAGAAACTCTAACTCGCTTTTAGCTCCTCACAGCAGACATTTCTCTTCGGAACTGCAGCAATATTTGTAATGACTCACATAAAGTCATTTTGGAGAAAAGTTGCCACAGTCACATAATTTTAATGAGATTAGTCTTTACAAATAAGTCATACTCTGACCCATTACAGAGACCAACAATTCTGGCCAGACAGATCATTATATTACAATGTATTTCAAATATGTGCAGTGTAAGGAGTGTATTGGCTTCATGAAATATACACATGAATAAAGATGAAGGTGAAACTGTGAGAAATTTGAGTTTACAGTAATGTGACAGCCCAGCTCTGGTGAGTCTTCACTATAGAGTTGATACTGATTTTCACAGCCAAGCCTCAGCCTGCACACCACAGCTAACTTTAGCAGAACATGCAGCTGACTCACAACGTGTGAGAGGCTAACAGCTGTGTACTCTAACTAACAAAAGTTAGAGTCCATCTAGCCATAACTGTACCAAAATATGAAGATGCCTGTCAGATCTGTGAAGGGTGGTTTGGAGAGAATAGTGTGTGTGTGTGTGTGTGTGTGTGTGTGTGTGTGTGTGTGTGTGTGTGTGTGTGTGTGTGTGTGTGTGTGTGTGTGGGCATGTGGGAGAAATGGAGCTTCCTCATCTGTCACCTGCCTGTTTTACCCTATTATGTGTAACACTTAGAACAAGAGAATGCTTTTAGACACAGTTAAGCTGACATCACACTGTCTAATAGACCAGGCCATCACATGGAGAGAGAGACAGGAGTACAAGGGAATTGGCAGTGTTTCAGGCCATTCCAGGTGCCATGCACGATCAATATTTCTAAAGAATGTGTGAAAACTGTAATCTTACAGAAACATGATCTATAAAACAATTCAATCCATTCAACCTGAGCATACTCCATTAATGCCAAGATTCTAAACGCACACACATATTACACAGATTATTATAAACTGTAGAGGTAATTAAGCCAATCATACACAGACTCAAACTACTAACAAATATTTTGATAATCGATTAATTTAACGGTTATTCAGCTTGTGCTGGACATAAAAGGTTGTATTAAACGTCCTTATTAACAATAAAGAGGGCAAAGATTCAGTAAAGAAATTCCCTGCAAAAAAAATCATATTGTTATCAAGTGTTTTTGTCTTGTATTCCATTTAAAATAGTCTAAAGATACATTTAGTTGACAAGCAACATATAAGATATTTCAACTTGCTTTAAGAAAACATATCTTAAATATACAGTAAGTGTATTTTGTATATAAGTGTATTTTTTCACTTTGTTATACTTCTGCAAGTGCAGTAAAGACAAAATATACTTATATTCAAGATCTATTCTCTAAAAGCAAGTCTTAATATCTTATATGCTGCTTCTCAGGTGAATGTATTTTTTGAAAGTATTTTTAGATATTTTAAAATATTAGTTTTTTAAATTTTATATTCAACATTCTCAGATAACAATTTTTTCATCTGCAGTATAGCTGCTAAAGTAAATGTACGTTGTTTTAAATAATTATATTTGAGAATAAGTTAAAACTCATAAACTACAATGTATTTTTGCAGTGTATAATGGGAAGAAAACTACCTTCTCACCTTTCTGTTCACTTCGATCCATCTTTAACTCACAAAAAAAACCTCTCTCTTATTAATAAAGCTGTGTATTGCCAATTTTCTTCACGATAAGAAATGTACAGTGACATGTATTATGATTCAATAAGTCGCAAGCTATCATTTTATAATCTAGCTGCACTCGAGGGACAAGCGTCCCCACGACAGAGTGTGCATCAGCTGGGTGCATTTTCAATCTCTCCCCCTCGGGACATTTGCGCAACTCCTAGAAGTGGTGCTGGCCGCACAGAGAAATGCCAGATTCGGAGTTTGAAGTTATTTACATGATCTACTTCTGCATTATTTGAACTTTAACTAAGCTATAAGGCATTACATTTAATTTCAATTAAGGTGTAACGCCGGGGTGTTTCCTATAAAGAGATCCAGCACCACTTATTCCACAACAAGAGTGCTTCTGTATTTACTTGTATTTTTGCATTATAATTTCCTCATATTTTGTGATCTAAATCATCTGAAGCTTTTTGGAAAGTTTAGAGTGCATCTGGACTGTGAGCTGTCAGGCAAGCTGCAAACAAAATGTTGTTTGAAATTTTGTTTTATTTTTGAAGTTGTTGATAATGTCGACTAATTATTTCAGCCCTAACTTACTTATAAAGTATCTTGCATACACAGTAGTGTCCTAAACTGGCATGGAGTGACAAACAATAAGCATTAAAAGCTCATCTATGTACATAAATCTCATGAGTTTTTGTCCTAACTAGCCACGACCTTGTCAAGCAAGGAGTAACAGGACATTTTGTTGGTTGCTTGGCCCACTGTTCCAAACCTATTTTTCCCATTCATTTTTTTTCCATAGGGATTTTATAAAGTACTTCATAAAAGAGTTCTAAGCAATGAACTAAAGCAAATACCTTTGAGGTGAACTGACAACATAAAAAAAAAGTTTTATTCTACAAGGAAAGGATCCGCACATGGGGGCTGCCATGTTACAACCACATGACCATCCCCATATTTGACACTTTATCTCATTGATTAAAGTAATTATGGTTGACTGTGAACCTTCATTCTCTACAATGGCATCTGCAACTGAAAACTGTTGATTTTAAACTATGCTGCATCCAAGCCGCTAGTGTCAGTGTAAGTCCAAGATGACACAAAGACAAAAGACAAAATATTTACATATATAAAATCTATTAGTAGCATGAGAGTGTAGAAATTCTGACTTGATTGCATCATTCTCAGTGTGTCATGGGAGGGAGCTGTCTACACTAAATCTGTCTATTGCTGCACATTTAATTAACCTTTTTGCATGTGTACTGAAAAGCATGATCCAGTGAAGAGTAACTTTGAGTACAGATACAATAAAAACCAGCAGATCATATGAATGATATACTGTATATCTAATATGAAATAATATTGCAAATAATTCAATTACTAAACTCAATGAATAGATTACGTCTTGGTGTTAGTATTTTTTCCTGTTGTAACAGATTTAAATAGACTACAGAGTACAGAATATACAATACATGTGTATAAATGTGTGTGTCACTGTCTCTACCTGCCAATTGACTGCCATAAAGACTTTAAGGAATTTGAGTATTGCTTTTTTGAATGAATCTGTACAGCTGTTCTGTTTGCAGAACACGGCTCCAGGTTGATGGCTCTACAGCTTAAACTGTAATCACGGATTTGAGAGCACAGAAACATTTATCCACGCACAGAGCAGCGAAGTGGCTCGACACGTCTTCTGCTATTCTTATTATCCTTTCAAAAACACAAGTTGTTCTGGATCATGGCCAATCCGTTCATAGCACTGGCTTATTTGCATGTATTTACATAAGTGGAAGCTTATGTCCAGAACTGCGCTAATCCTCTTTATTCTTAGAGAGAGAGATAGAGAACGAGAGCTTTGACCACTGTTGTGTGTGCAAAGATCACTGATGCAGATTTGTGACAGAACTCACTGTAAGTGACACATGGTGATGATCATGATCAGACAAACACATGTATTCTGACATGTCATATGCGATAAATCAGAAGATTGAATTTAAGGATATTTTAAAGCACTAGTGACTGCAGAAAAAG
This sequence comes from Xyrauchen texanus, assembly GCF_025860055.1. Lineage (NCBI taxonomy): Eukaryota > Metazoa > Chordata > Actinopteri > Cypriniformes > Catostomidae > Xyrauchen > Xyrauchen texanus. The sequence continues at coordinate 22,833,087 of NC_068302.1, read as the reverse complement.
ATAATTTAAAAGTAAATCTATCTCTGAAAATATTTGGACCTAATCAAACTCTGGTTTGCATTTGTGGTGATGTGGGCATGGCCAAGTGATGTCTGTGGAGAGCAAGGCCAGATTGACACCTGTGGGAAATCACCTCTAACAACTGTTCTGTGTTGCAGTGAGAGCTAAATGAGGTTAAAAGGGCAGTCCAGACCACTGGAGGAGAGAAAGAGAGAGAGACGCATGCAGCAATGTCCGTGTGTGCCATTTTTGTTATGCTGAACACACATGGAGTGGGAGTGGTGGTGGTGGAGTGGGCTAAAGCACATATCTGTTCATCAGGAGGTCGCTGGTTCGAGCCCCACAGCCACCACCATTGTGTCCTCGAGCAAGGCACTTAACTCTAGGTTGCTCCGGGGGGATTGTCCCTGTAATAAGTGCACTGTAAGTTGCTTTGGATAAAAGCGTCTGCCAAATGCATAAATGTAATGAATACAAACACTTTTGCGTCACTGAAATGCGCAGAAATAAAAGTCTTACGTTGGAGGTTTACGTTGGCTCCCACTTCCTCCTTAACAAAGAAAGCTAGAGACCTGTCACAGCATTTTTGGTGAGAGTGAGAATAAAATTGTAGACCTGTTACAAAACCCCAGTGGAACACAGAAAAATCTTTCTCTAACTTTTCATAAATTTCAATGTTCAATTTAGTGTGCTTTAGTGGCAAAACAAAAAAAGTGTATTTATGTAATGCCAATGTGTTTGCAGCTAGCTGAGTACAATGAAAATAGTGAAAAAAAGAAATATTACGTAAAATAATAATACTGAAAAAAGGGCTCGATATAAAAAAAATACGTTTTCGAAATCGATGATAAACTTTTGTGTAATTTTCAATATTTATCCTATGTTCCACATCTAGACGATTGAATCAGGTATGTCTCACTAAAAACGCAAGCAGTTTGGCAAAGTTATACACACAAATAACTAACTAAACCATAGTCATGAAATCAGTCTGTTAGGAAGTCTTAGCAGGCTAGCGGCTACATAAGCCCTGCTGTTATGGAAACCGGTAATGTGGCTCGGTAGTTAGTTATCCTAATAACCTGATATCATTGTGTACTGAACAAGACAGCACTGACAATGCAATACAGCTAACGACTGAACACAACATCAACTCCGACATCAACACCATTGCTGTTTATTTATGTACTATTTAGCTAAACTATTTTTTATGATCCATAGCGCTGTCACAGGCAAGAAAGTGTTTCTCCTTCTTGAGATGTTTATTGGCGGTTGGCAATCCACTTATGGTGCGTTGCTACCACCTACTGAGCTGGAGTGTGGAGTGTCACAAGAAAGTCTTTTGGTGAAGTCAAACACAGTCTCCGTACGTTTACACTGGAGTGTTGTGAGCGAAGATAAGCAAGCATATTCAATGCATTCCTATGGAAGCCGAGCGCAGTAAAACGAGCAGCAGGAAGTACCATGTTGGCATATGGAAGTATCTGCAAAAAGGAGGAGGGGCTTGTCTTTGGCTGCAGCCAATCACTCACATGCTTGAGGAGTAGTTTTTTACTCCTTCATAATAAAAGCACTAATGTTAAATGTTGCTAAAAGCGCTTGTCAAAAGTTAAACAGAACCATTCTTCTGGAGTGTTGTCTTAGGTTTACTTTAGTTATTTCCTTTTATGAAATCACTGGAGATTGATATATGACTAGCATAACAGCTTTGAGGGCTATTTAACGCTGGCAATTCAAAATGCAGCTTACTTATGGAAAATGTAACATATAACTTCAAACGTAAGCTAAGATGATAAAATTGACAGAATTTGAGCTATTAGACCAAAGAAATGGTCAAACACACCGTATGTAGGATTACATCCAAAACTGAGTATACAGTGCATCCGGAAATTATTCATGGACGCTTCACTTTTTCCACATTTTGTTATGTTACAGCCTTATTCCAAAATTGATTAAATTAATTATTTTCCAGCAAAATTCTACAAACAATACCCCATAATGAGAACGTGAAAGAAGTTTGTTTGAAATCTTTGCAAATTTATTAAAAATAAAAATGAAAAAAAAAAAAAATCACATGTACATATGTATTCACAGCCTTTGCCATGACACTCAAAATTGAGCTCAGGTGCATCCTGTTTCCACTGATCATCCTTGAGATGTTTCTACAACTTGATTGGAGTCCACCTGTGGTAAATTCAGTTGACTGGACATGATTTGGAAAGGCACACACCTGTCTATATAAGGTCCCACAGTTAACAGTGCATGTCAGAGCACAAACCAAGCCATAAAGTCCAAGGAATTGTCTGTAGACCTCCAAGACAGGATTGTATTGAGGCACAGATCTGGGGAAGGGTACAGAAAAGTTCTGCAGCATTGAAGGTCCCAATGAGCACAGTGGCCTCCATCATCCGTAAATGGAAGTTTGGAACCACGAGGAACCTTCCTAGAGCTGGCCGCCCGGCCAAACTGAGCCATCGAGGGAGAAGGGCCTTAGTCAGAGAGGTGACCAAGAACCAGATAGTCAGTCTGACAGAGCTCCAGTGTTACTCTGTGGAGAGAGGAGAAACTTCCAGAATAACAACCATCTCTGCAGCACTCCACCAATCAGGCCTGTATGGTAGAGTGGCCAGACGGAAGCCACTTCTCAGTAAAAGGCACATGACAGCCCTCCTGGAGTTTGCCAAAAGGCACCTGAAGGACTCTCAGACCATGAGAAACAAAATTCTCTGGTCTGATGACACAAAGATTTAACTCTTTGGCCTGAATGGCAAGGGAAATGTCTGAAGGAAACCAGGCACTGCTCATCACCTGGCCAATACCTTCCCAACAGTGAAGCATGGTGGTGGCAGCATCATGCTGTGGGGATGTTTTTCAGCGGCAGGAACTGGGAGACTAGTCAGGATCGAGGGAAAGATGAATGCAGCAATGTACAGAGACATCCTTGATGAAAACCTACTCCAGAGCATTCTGGACCTCAGACCGGGGTGAAGATTCATCTTCCAACAGGACAACGACCCTAAGCACACAGCCAAGATAACAAAGGAGTGGCTACGGGACAACTCTGTGAATGTCCTTGAGTGGCCCAACCAGAACCCAGACTTGAACCCGACTGAACATCTCTGGAGAGATCTGAAAATGGCTGTGCACTGACGCTCCCCATCCAACCTGATGGAGCTTTAGAGGTCCTGCATAGAAGAATGGGAGAAACTGCCCACAAATAGGTGTGCCAATCATCATACTAAAAAAGACTTGAGGCTGTAATTGGTGCCAAAGGAGAAAAGGCTGTAAATACTTATGTACATGTGATTTATTTTCATTTTTTATTTTTAATAAATTTGCAAAGATTTCAAAAAAACTTCTTTCACTATGTGGTATTGTTATTCTGTCATTATGGGGTATTGTGTTTGAGGAAAATAATGAATTTAATCAATTTTGAAATAAGGCTGTAACATAACAAAATGTGGAAAAAGTGAAGCGCGGTGAATACTTTCCGGATGCACTGTACTTTAAATCTAGCTTACCCTCTGTGGTTTACTTGTAAACAAACAATTTATGTTTACATTCATTCTTGAGGTCAAAAAAACAGGTGGAGTGTATTTTTTCCCCCATTAATGGTATGAAATATAGGTATATTGTGATAGAAATCAATATCGAATGATTGAATGATATGAAAAAATAAATAAATGAATAACTCAAAACAAATTATTAATATATATATATAATAGCACAGAGATGACATAAAATAAACAATCAGCAAACATAACAAAAAGGAATAATTAATTACTAAATGCACTAATTAAATATGAATTAAACAAGAGTAATTCAGAGGAATAAAGATAAAAATATAGCAATAATTGTAATAATTAACATAGGCACAAAGATACTGGAAATATTGTTGATTTATTTTTCTCTGGTCTGATGTTGTAAACCCCTAGTGCAATAAACTACTGTATATATATTAGTATTCTTCGACTGAAGCACATCTGTAGAACTGTTACAGCAGGTCAGATCTAGAACGCCAGAGGTCAGAGGCTCCACTAGCGCAATCTGCAAAGGGCTCTAACATGTACTGTTATCATAGGGCTTATTGGCAACCATAAGATAAAGGCGACAAAACAAAAGAACAGAAAAAATATAACAATTACTAAAAAATCTAATCTTTTAGTCTACAGTCTAGGCTAATAATTCTCAGCAGTTTGTGTTGCACCTCCATTGGAACTGTAGAATCTAACAAATTATATACAAAGTATAATTTGTAACACTTCTAAGGCTGAGAAAATTATCTGACTTGTTATGATTAATCTTTTATTTTGATGTGAGCCCAACAAGTTCCAAATAATAATACCATTTGTGATATAACCATACCATGATATAACTGATATAATTGGTCATGCCACCTGCACCTACAACTAAAAAAAAAAACAACAATAATATTTATATATGTGCTTTTTTGTTTCCAAGTAGAACAGAGTAGAAAACAAATAATAAGTTATAAATTATTAATGCACATTTTTTCACATTAATGCTAAAGAAAAACAAGCAAGAATTATATTGAATCATTTTCTTTTAAATGCACCAATGTAATACTACATAGTAATAAACAGCAATAATTTCCTACTTATATTTTAACGGAAACACTGAAATATAAAAAATTCCATGTGAGGGACCTCCATTAACATTTCCAGTGATGACGCAAATTAAACATTAACAATACAATTAATGGTAAAAATAAAAGTGAATTAAAATCATTAGCAGAAACATGATTGAATACACGTCGTAAATAATCAATATATCACCCAGTCCTAAACACTACAACTGTACATGTTTGGATTTAGCCCCCTACTAGGAAAACCAACATTAGGGCTGAACAACAAAGTGAAAAGGTCTGTTGAGCAATATAATATTGTCATTTGTGCAATTAACATGTTTTGTCTAAAATGTGTTTGCTTTATGCCTTGTTGATCCCACCAGCAGCGCCAAAACATTAGCGCCTGTTGTTTTATTATTATTTAGTTTTCAACACTGGTTTATTGATTGCTGTTTTCCACAGTTAAGCAGCAGGATGTCAAGTGTTTAATTTCAACAGTGTTTCTCCTCTTCTTGATCTTTCTACTTACCTCTCTTTCTATCGGTCCACTCTTTTGTCACCTACCTCCATTACTTTTTATACAGATCTGTCAGGCTGAGGTGACTCACAAAACAAACATATCATTCTATAAATTCCACCAAAACCTGCAAAGTTTTGTTTTCCACTGCGTCATTGATGAAAAGCATTGAGTAAATTACTCCAGCAATAGCCCAAATGTGGTAGTAGCACAAATGTTGTAGTATTGGTGGAACTTGATCATATTATTTATTCATAAGGGTTTGATTATATATCTTTAAACAAATGTTGATTAGTACTGCAATTGTTAGCCTGAAGAATAATCCATATAACTCAAATGATTTAATCCATGTAAATAATGAGAGAATCATTTTTGGGTAAACTTTTCCTTTAACCTTTTAAGCTTTGAATGTGTTTTTAAAGATTGTAAAAAATAAATAAATATGCTGTTACAGTAGCAAACCCAAAATTAAAGGCTTATAACTTGAGAAAAAAGTGTTTGGTATTATTTTAAAAAAAAAACTTTTCCATTTTTATTATGAAAGAGATTATGATAAATTATGAGACTCAGCCTATGACACAAAATTTTGTATTGATATGACAAAGCCATTCAAAGTTAAAGCATTATAAAAATTATTTATCCTCTCCAAACACATAAAACAAAATAATTGTACGTAAGAATGAATTACTCATGCAAATACAACAATGACTAAAAATATGCTCTCTCTCCAAAGCGTGCAGGCATGAGTATATAGATCTCATTCAGTTCCATGTACTTGAGATATCCTGGTGACCATATGTAGTTTAAGTGAACAATCATCTCTGCCTACATTTGGATGACTTCCACCTCTGATTGCAGCAATCTGAATCCTAAAACGATTGGTTTTATCAAACGATTGTCGCTGGACAATGTACTATATAAATTCCGATGAAGTCATCTGATCCAGGAAAGCTGGACAGGGGGACAACATTTTCCAAATTGGGCCAGACTTTGATGACTTTGATGTGCGGAGTGCTTGTACACTGCCAACCTGAATATGAAAAACTAATATTCTAATAATACTCTTAATTATTATTTTTTTATTTATTTAAAGCAACTCATCCACACCCATTCCATCACCGTCCACCACCACCCACCCATCCTTGTGTTACTCACTCACTCACTGTTTAGGGATGCTAGTCTCTCCCTCAGTGGACCTGCTCTGCATGGTGGGGATGCTCGTCTCTCCCTCAGTTTCTGATAGTGGGTGATATCATAGGAAGAGTCTGATTATTTTCTTGCTGACTTCAGGCCTAAAAATGGCAATTTTTAGTAATTCCAGCAGGTTGCAATATAATTGCCTTATAAGTATGGATGGTATCGTTAGGATTTTATCAATACTATTACTGTGATCAATACACCTTATCGGTTTGTTTTTATCAGTTGTTAAATAATTAATAAAAAATATATAATTGTTTAAAAGAATGTTGTTTCTAGAGTAGCAACAGTAATGTTTACAACAGAAAAGTTACTATATAAACTCAATATCTCACTGGAAACAAATGTCAATAAAATAATTGTATCCAATCCCTGTGAAGAAAGCAAGGAGGGCTGTCATCAAGGGTCTGTGTTTGATGTCAATCAAACTGCGCCCATGTGGGTCAAGTGCACGTGGATCTGTCACCGTCTTTGCTGCCTACATAGCACTGGGCAAAATTGCAATGTTTAATTTGTAAAAAATTAGACATCAACAGTTTTTGACATCTCAGCATTGGAACGTGTCCCACATTAACATAACAACACATTTGGTTTGTTGGGATCTGGTCACCCAAAGTGTGTGTCGCAGCTCCGAAACAGAGTAGAGAGGCTGCAGCAGCATTATTATCATTTACACCAAAGCGTTAAAAAGAAGCGCAATGTCAGAGCTTATTAATTCTACGGTCATTAATAATTTAGCACCAGGGCCAGTTTAATACCGGGTTTTGGTACCCATCGCTACTTATAAAGCATTTATATCTATCTATTATATTGATATCTTTTCTAGTTAAGTGAATGTACTAATGTTATTTAAAGGTTAAGCTACCTAGCTGCAGTTTTATTTGCTAGACTACACTAGCTTCTCGCTTTTGTCATACCTAGTGCTTCATGCTTTGCAAGACATTTGTCCATCGCCTCTCTACTTCTTTTGTTCACTTTTGCTCTCTGTTTGCTCTCTTTTCTTTTTTGTACCCCTGATTTTAGCCTTTGGTGAGGCATTTTGACACTCTAGTCAGTCCCCACTTTTCACAGTGCACATCGTGTGTGTTCTGCACATCTGATTGGCAGGTGTTTCGACCGAAACATTTTCACAATAACAGTAGGGGGGTGGGGTATCAGAATCAGATGACAAGTTGAAATGTGTTTGAATGATAAAAATGTATGTATTTGTCATGTAAATATATATGCATTCTCAGTGATATAAGTCAGTGAGTAAATTGTTGTACTTGATCCCATTAAGGGTCAACTATAAACCTTTGCATGGGCCCCCCTGGGCCTTGGGCCCGGGGTCATCTGTACCCTTTGGACCCCCTAACGATGGGCCTGCCAGACAGTACTGTGTACACATTGTGCTTCATGTGGATTATCTATGCACTTGAATCTGTAATTATCTATAGATTGGTCTATGCATCCAGATACATTTTGTGTGGGATCGTTTTAAAGATAATCACCTCTAAGTAATGGAATGTGATATTTTATGTTACGTTTATTTTTCGTGAAGTGTTAAGTGAAAACCTGGCATATAAGCAACACCTGCTTACATGTAACACATATGTCCAAGACATATACTTAGCTATTTCGCACTATATATTTGTCTATGAGTAGAACAAATAGGCTGGTTTTATTCTACTCTTTTAGAGCTTTCCAACAAAATATGACACATGCTATTTGCTCAGTTTGATGTTTTACTGATTACAATAATATGTGCTGTGCAAAACTTTTAATAAATTATCAAAATCAAACACTTCTGATTTGTCAGCAAATTTCAAATCACTAGTTCAGTTTTGGTCATAATGCCAACATGCATTTTAAAGAAAAGCTTCTAAGCTTTAAAACAATACCTATTTGTGTCATTCAAGACTGTAGTTGCAGTATTAATATTTTAATATTTTTTTTTCTCAGTGGGCCTGCCAGCGTGGTTAAGGAACTGTTTGTTCTTGATCTAACCTTTAAAATAAGCTTTGTTTGTGTAACATAATATACAGGTTGATACAGTGATGTTAAAATATATATTTGACTTGAATAAAACCAGTTAATTTGGATGTTATCATATGAAGCACGTTTTAGGTTAACATTTTTTACAATTAAATGTATAGATTATTGGTTTTTTCATTAGTCTTATTTTTTATTTTTACTTTTCAAAATGTATATTTTGTTTATGCATATTTTAGCAGGAAAGACATTTTATTTACCCATAGTTTACTATATGAAAAACAAATGTAAGGTAACATTTTAGATGTAAAAAAAAGACAATAGGCTACACTTAATGCATTGAATGAATGAATGTGAATTAATTACATAATTACATAAATAAGAGATAGAGACAGCATAGGTACGGAAAAAAGAGATAAGGAAACTGAGAAAATGGAAAGGAGAGCAAAGACAGGTTGCCTTTTTTTCAGTTTTCTTTGTTCTTTTAACATTTGATGAAAAACATGAGACTGGACCAATGAAACATTTAAACCAACCAATCAGCAGATTGCAGTTGACAACAACACAGTACTGGTGTCACAGTGGGTAAAACCCCAGTCTGCAAGCTCACTTTGATCTCTATCAACAGATCTCTATGTCTCATTTGGTGGAAATTAGGGGGTTGCATACTTAGCATTTAATTTATCCGTAAACACATACACATTTACTCACTGCCAAACAACAGCAATACTAAAATGAATCTATAAAGTTGAAAGATGCAGCAAGCAGCTCCAAATCTTCTTTTCACACTTGTGACAATATTCTCTTTTTCCATTTCCTGTGTTTGTCCAGGAGAATCAAGAGCTTTACGCAGTAAGCATACGAGAGAGAGGAAGCTGAAATAAACACACAGTCGTGCGGAGACACTTGGGGTAGGATTCCATGCCAGCCTCTGTTTTCATTTCTGAGCTGCTTATCCATTTCTGAGTTTCTGATCCTGTGATCTGAAAGCTTCTCTGCAGCCTCTCAGCTCTTCTACAGTTGGGATGTTTGGCTGATGCTTCAGTATAATCTAATCTCAAACATCATCCAGAAACACAAAAACATCAGCAGCAGCCAGAACAGCAATTCAAGACAATCTCACAAGAGCCTGCCTGAGTGGAAGATACAAACCCTCCCTTAACATTCAGAGAAGCCCACCTCATTCACATACAATGGGAACCAGAGGATTAAAAGCAATATGTCCTTTGTTTTCTTTTTTTCCAAGACAGAGTACACATTTACAAAGTAAAATAAACTACAGCATTTAGTTTATATGTTGAGTACACAGTTGTGAGAATATGTGACAATGTCAAAGCACTGAATATATTTGAAATTTTGAATATTGTCGAAGTGCATCGACAGTTGACTGGTGAGTGCGCACGGCCGGCCCCCAATCGGGCTAATCAGCCGAGGAGAGGGATAAAGCCGAGCCGGATGTAGCAGTTCAGGAGAGAGAGAGAAAGACACACGCAGCTGCCATGTGTGTATTTGTTCTTGTCTTTTTATGTTTTCATTAAATATTATTATGATGTTCCTCATAATAATATTATCATTGTTCCTCTTCAATCTGAGGCCATGGTTCTCAGCAGGAAACCGATGGAGTGCGTACTCCAGGTAGGGAATGAGGTTTTGCCCCAAGTGAAGGAGTTCAAGTACCTCGGGGTCTTGTTCACGAGTGAGGGGACAATGGAGCGGGAGGTTGGCCGGAGAGTCGGGGCAGCAGGGGCGGTATTGCACTCGCTCTATCGCACCATTGTCACGAAAAGAGAGCTGAGCCGAAAGGCAAAGCTCTCAATCTACCGGTCAATTTTTGTTCCTACCCTCACCTATGGTCATGAAGGTTGGGTCATGACCGAAAGAACTAGGTCGCGAGTACAAGCGGCCGAAATGGGCTTCCTCAGAATGGTGGCGGGCTTCTCCCTTAGAGATAGGGTGAGGAGCTCAGTCATCCGTGAGGAGTTCGGAGTAGAGCCGCTGCTCCTTTGCGTTGAAAGGAGTCAGTTGAGGTGGTTTGGGCATCTGGTAAGGATGCCCCCTGGCCGCCTCCCTAGGGAGGTGTTTCAGGCACGTCCAGCTGGGAGGAGACCTCGGGGAAGACCCAGGACTAGGTGGAGAGATTACATCTCCACACTGGCCTGGGAACGCCTCGGGGTCGCCCAGTCAGAGCTGGTTAATGTGGCTCGGGATAGGGAAGTTTGGGGCCCCCTGCTGGAGCAGCTGCCCCCGCGACCCGACTACGGATAAGCGGTTGAAGATGGATGGATGGATGGATTATTATGATGGTTCGTCCGATTCCCGCCTCCTCCTTGCTCATCCTTTATATTGTTACATTGGTGCCAAAAGGGATGCGCTGTTGTGGAGTCCTCGCCACTGCCATCCGCCCAAAGGAGCTTCCGCAGACAACCGCCGGGGGACAGAGGAGTTGCTACCGGCCGCTTGGAATGGTGGAGCCGCTGCCAGGGGCGGAGGGGCTCGCTACAGGCCGCTAGAATTTGGAGGGGTGTTCCATCTGCCAGGGTCGGAGGACTCACTCCCGAGGAGGAGAGGCTGTCATCCGCCAGAGAGTGGAGGAGTGGTCGAGGACCAGGCGACGGCATGTCAGGGAACCGGCAAGCAATTTTTTTTCTCTCTCTCTCTATCTCTGTCTGTCTCGCTCTTTTCCTCTCCCCTTTTCCCTCCCAGGTCTTGAAAGGCCTGGAGTCCGGTCCGGTTCCTGCCTCCTCCTTGCCCATCCTTTATATTGTTACAGGATAGTTTACACAAAAATGAAAATTCTGTCATCATTTACTCACCCTTGTGTTCTTTCAAACCCATATGACTTTCTCTCTTCCATAAAATGCAATAGGAGATGTTAGGCAGAATGTTAGCCTCAGGTCACCATTCACTTTCATTGTGTCTTTTTTCTATACTATGAAAGTACATTGTGACTGAGGCTAACGTTCTGCCAACATCTTGCTTTCTGTAGGGCCCTATGAAATCAGTTTTATTTTTGTCCAAATTCTGTTATATGTTTTCTCAAATGCCATGTTTTTAAGTTTAATTAAATTGTATCATTAAAATGTCTAATTAAATGAATTTTTAGAACTTGACTCAAATGAAAACCGAATGATTAAATTAAGTTCTTCTATACAGATCCTAGAAAACAATCCAATACACAACATTCAATTTCTTGTTGGTCAGATACAGTGCTGCACAGTACAGCAGAGCATCACAGTATTAATGAAAGCATTGATAAAAGCTTTATTCAGTACAAAAGCACTCTTACTTGTGAGATATTGCTTAAATCTTAAATACTATTTATATATTATTATTACTATTACTAAATATTACATTTGACTAAATAGTAATTATATATTTATGTCGCAATTTGTTACATTTCACGTGTCTAGTTAAATTGAGCTTTAATTTTAGAGGAACCTTGTATTTTGGAGTGAAGCCCTTTCAGTTTCTGTTTGTTTTTGATGGTAGCTTCTCACTTCCGGTTAAGCAGTTTGCCATGTTTAAGGTGCTTATGAAATTATAAGGCTGCAATTTAAAGGGGTCATGGCATGAAGAATCTAATTTTCCTTGATCTTCTGACATAAGAGGTCATTGTACTATAGAAATATACTGTTATTTTCAGAACCGAAAACTTCCTCCTTAACAGAAAAAGCACATTTTTAATGCGCAGCTTTTAAAAACGCATGTCATTCTGTTGCTGCCACTGACTGGGAGAAACACGCAGTCCTGTGTGTAAACAAACATGGAAGATGAGAGATGTGAAGACCGGCGTCTCTGTTTTGGTCTGTTTACGTTTGTGTATTCAGAACATTTCAGCAAGGATTGTATGTTTTCAGCTCATATTATGGGTGTGATTGCTTGTGAACCAGTCACAGAAACTGTTATTGAAGGATGGGGGCAGTTAAAATACTATTGAACTGGAAATCAGTAAGTACACAATGTCATTCGTGAATATTTCATATGTCATGACTGTTTGATAGTTTATGGTGCTGCTTGAGTGAACAGTTTAATATATTCAGATGAAATGTGTTGGATTTTGGTTATATGTTAATCCTGAAATGTAGTTTTTTTTTAAATGTTGGGGTCTTGTGGAGTTTATTCAATTTCTTCGGATTGCATTTCTCATCACTGCATGATGTTATCCAATCACAACAGTTGGCGTTTACATTGAAGTCTTAACTGGCTAGACAGGGTTAAAAAATATTTTATGACTAAATTATGACTATAATAAGATTGTAAGTGGACCACAGGGAAGATATTAAAATTATAAAACAAGAGTATGTCATGACCACATTAATTATATAAATGTATAGTCTGCATGTGCTGCATGCTTCACGGTTAATAAGTGCTCTGCTCTCTGTAATCTGCTACACAGAGCATGCGTGATCCTCATAATCAGAGTTTATTTAGCCTTGAAAGGGACCAGTGCAGTGTTATCAGTGTATGAGAGGTTGGCTTCACACATTCATTTTGAAGCATGCAGCACATGCAGACTGTATTTTTATTTAATGAAATCTCAACCTTTTGTGGTTTAATCATCAAACTAGGACATAGCACGATTTGAATTTTGTATTCATACATTAATTTTATCCCAAAAACGTAAACTCTATTTTGGAAGTGAGAGTGGAGATTTAAAATAAAAAGGACTTTTATATTCATATCTTTCTCACCCACATCTATAATATCACTTTTGAAAATATAGATTTAACCACTGGATTCTTATGGATTACATTTTTGTGATTTTTGGAGCTTGAAATATCTGGTCACCATTCAATTACTTTGTATCTAAAGAGCTGAGATATTCTTCTAAAATCTTCTTTTGTGTTCAGCAGAAAAAAGAATGTCATATACATCTGCGTTGGTATGAAAGTGAGTAAATGATAAGAGAATTTTCATTTTTGGGTGAACTATTCCTTTAATTTTTGTTTTGTTTTTGTTTAGATACAGTAGATCCTTAGGTTTGAGAATATTGCATTGCTTACAGCCATGCCAATATAGTCATTTTGAATCAAACTGAATTCATTTAAATTGAATTGAGAGTATCAATAAGTATGTGAATGCTGACAATCCATTTAAATTCTCTATGTATATGAATGTGTACAGTATGTGTCTGTCTGAAGAGAAAAGTAGCCAGTTCATTTTCATAAACTTCCAATCATTTTCCACAAGAGAGAGAGAGAGAGAGAGAGAGAGAGAGAGAGAGAGAGAGAGAGAATGCCATTAGACAGTTGTGCTCCTTATTATTTTCAGTTCTCAACATATCTTTGCTGATTATTATGTAAAGACCTCTAATTAAACAAAGCATATCATTTTAGAGCTTAATGCTGCGAGATATCACCCCAGAACATCAAGAACAACATTCTTGCAGAAACAGCTCTAAAGCAAACAACATCAGCTGGCAGTGAAGCCACAAGATCTGCCTCTAACAGCCACACAGGACCAAAGAAGAAAGAGTTTTTGATTGTTTTTCAAGGACATTGTTCAAACTACATCTGACAGATTTCAAACAGCAGAGGACAGAAAGCTATCTCCATTTCATCAGTCAACCAGCCTGCTTTTACTGATCATATGTTTAACATACATAAAAGCCTCAATCTTCCAGAACGAAACCAGACTGCCCTCAAAACATTGCATCTTTCATGGAATTCTCATATTCACAAAAATGCCTTGGTTCATTCGCCAAATAAAAGTGGTGAATTATGGAAAAATATAACACAGCAGCTCACATTTTTTCTGCTCTTAATAGTGTTATTAGATGCTTCAGTAGCCTCCTCACCAAAAAGAGATTTCATCATTTTCAGAGCTCTGAACCCAAAGTGAAAGATTAAGACAATTGAGTGGAGCTACCAAACAAAAACTAAATTCCTTAAGTGGCTTCTTAAAGGCATGGGTTTCACTTTGTTTTAAAAATTTCTATCGACACAGTTAATTTTATAACTTTATCTAAAAATGATTTGATAACTTGGGAGATGATGAATGCATGGATCAGCAATTGTATAGTATATCATTATTTGTTGGTATATTGGTATTGTTTTTGTTTTGCGTATGAGGGGTTCTGAGTTCTTACCCAACTTAAAATATTTTTTTATACATTTTCTTTTCATTCTTTCCAAAACATAAGGAAAGAGAACAGTTTTCCAATCTCCAACCATTTGCTTTGTTTGCACATTTTGGTGACTCTTTCTGTTGCATTCTAAGAATTAATGGAATGCAAGGTAATTTGCCTGTTAGCCACATGTCTGTGGGAGTTTGTGTGTTGAAAGGGTCCTAAAGAAGGAAAAAGGAAGAGGATGGCAGGAAAGTTGTCCTGAAGTTAGTTGAGGGTGCTTTAGCATTCAGCAGATGTTCTTCATGGTGTGTGGTGACAGGATTATAGATGTGCTGCCCTCACTACCCTGGCTGTAACAAACACATCAAACCAATAACCAAAAAGGACACTGTTATCAACGAACACCAAACAAACTCAACACTGTCACACTCCAACACCAAATTCACACTAATACGATTTTCTGAATATGTTGAGTTTTCAATTATGGTGAGATCATAAACACAATTTACACATGGTATGTGCAACAATTTGACAGCGATGTTGAAACACTGATTTGTTTTGTTGTGGTCAGCTGTTCTAGGTTGTTGAAATGTATACCTTCCAGATAATGTTCTGCATGTTGCAATATGGTACACCTCTTTGTGCCAATCTACATAAAATTACTTACATTTTACAAGATGTAAAATTACATTTTACAATCGTGCATGAAAAAGTTCAATTCCCTTTTGGGTTGGGCGATATGCAAAAACTATTTAACGATAATTACCTTAAATTATCTTCAACCCCCCTGCCAAGGGTCAGAGAATATTTTAGCTTTATTGATTTTGCTTTAAAAATTAAATTAATTTATTGATGCATGAAAAAAAAGTGATTAAAAAAATCTTATATATAACCACCTCCCCAAATCCAAACATTTGCTGTCTCCGATGGCCCCATTTTTAGCACGCAAGCATCCGTCAATGACAACATTTGAAAATATACTAATAGCCTACAAATTAAGACCTAAAGAAATTATAAATGAAAAGATAATAATACTCATAATAAATAAGCCTAATAAATTCTCATGTGTTCCCCAAGAAATGCTGCCAAATTTGTGTTCTTATCGAATGTGCTTGTACTGCGTTTTGGTTATACAGTCAATGCTGCCTAAAGAAAATATAATAGAATGCAATGAGAGCTTTTATTTTGTCTGTTCTTATATGACAAAATAAAATAAAGTTTCTTCAGACCCATGCCTTTGTGACTAACAGCATTTCTTGTCATGTGTCACTCCGAGACATCTTACAGATAACCCACCTGTTGTGGGTAGAGGAGCAAAATTACTTCAGGCGCTGGCTTGACTGGACTGAGCAAAAGTCTGGCTGAAGGCCTCAGGGGACTGGACAGGCTCGCCGACGGCCTCCATGGTCGTGAGCGCTGGCAGTGACTGGGAAATGCCTCCATGGCTGAGGATACTGGCACTGGGACGGACGAGGCTTCGGGCGCTGGCTATAGGACGGACGAGGCTTCGGGCGCTGGCTTTGAGACGGACGACGCTTCGGGCGCTGGCTTCGAGACGGACGACGCTTCGGGCGCCGGCTTGTTGACCGTGGCAAGCGTGGGAACTGACTTGTTGACCGTGGCAGGCATGGGCGCTGGCTCTGGGATGGACGAGGATTCAAGCGCTGGCTCATTGACAGTGGTAGGCGTGGGCGCTGGCTTGTTGACTGTGGAAGGCATGGTCAGCTGGACCACCGAGAGGGAAAAACTGGGACCTCCATTATGGGAATTTCTGAGGAGGGAGCCTTGAGACCCGCATAGGAACTGGAGCAGTACCCCACTTTTTTAAGGGGAGGAACTTAGCAGTAGGGTATATTCTATGTACTGTTAAAGTACAAAGTACAGTTAAAGCTACCTCCTGCATACATGACTTGGTTGGCTTGTTAAGCCCAAATCGAAACAGGTCCTTTAATATAGGCTCTTCCCTGTTTACACAATCTGCCAGGGCACAAAAAAGCTCAGTCAACTCTTCAATTGTTTCACCCTCCTGCTTCAGAGATATCAATTGCACTGCTGGATCCATTTCTTTGGTCGGTTCTTCTGTAATGATTGCAGACTGAAGAAGGCAATTGCATGTTTAAATGGAAAAACTCAAAGGCACACAAAACACTTAAACACAAAGCTGCATTACAGACTGGATAAACAGAACAAGAACCAACAATGAACAGAGGAAAACACAGAGATTAAATACACAGAGACTAATGAGCAAACAAGGAACACTTGGGTCTAATGAACACAAGAACCAATGAACAAAGACAAGGAAAATAACTACAAAACCCATACTCAAACGAAAGACATGAAGTGAACAATAAACAAACATAGCGACCCCTGGTGGTCACCAGGTTAATCCTTACAGTTACATAATCACCTGTGCAAATTGAGCACTGATTTTTCATGGAAAGCAAAGACATATTTTGTGAAAGTGTCAAAATTGTATTATTGTGTATCACTCAAAGCCTGGGCTCCATCTTTTAGGCTGAAAGATTTGGGCAAAAAAAATCTAATTGCAATTATTTTGAAAAATATTATGATTTGTACTGTGATATGATACACCTTTAAAAAAACATGTAAGTGATTCCTTTTATTCAAAATGATTCATCTTGATAATTGTGTAACCTCCATTCCCCGATGGAGGGAACGAGACGTTGTGTCAATGTAGTGACACTAGGAGCCCTAAACACCTCTGATATTTGAGAAAAGGCCAATGAGAATTGGCAGATGGAATTTGCATGTCACTCCCCTGGACATATGGGTATAAAGGAGGGGTTGTGCATACAACTCATATAGCTCATTCAGGTTCTGTGCTGAGGACCCGAGGATAAGGTCCCGGCCATTTCAGCGGGTAGTTCAGTGTTATGTCAGGAGGGACACAACGCCTTGTTCAGTCAGGTCCATAAATATTGGGACATCGACACAATTATAATCTTTTTGGCTCTATATACCATCACAATGGATTTGAAATGAAACGAAGAGATGTGCTTTAACTGCAGACTTTCAGCTTTAATTTGAGGGTATTTACATCCAAATCAGGTGAACGGTGTAGGAATTACAACAGTTTGTATATGTGCCTCCCACTTTTTGGGGTTATTTTAGATTTGTATAGTATAAATTATAATACATTTTATAAATATATAAATTGTAGCAGCCAAATGTGTGTGAAATAATGCAAGTGTGAAATTAAAGGGAATCTGGAGCGCTTTACATATACTGCACTCAGCACACCGAACCAAACTCAGAGCACATCTGTCACTCATGGCACCAGATAGATATAATTAATGTGTATCGAGGACAGAACTGCTCTGAAACCACAGAAAACATGTTTAACACACTGACCCCATTTACATGCATTTAAGAAAGCACTACACACTACAGACAAAACAGCTGTGCACATAAGTGCAGCACAGCATGCAGCACGTTCAGACTATTTATTTATTTAATTAATTAATTCGCAGCCCCCTCAATTTGATAATTTTAGTGGGTCATATCGCGATTTCGATTTTATTTTGATTAATCTTTCAGCCCTAAATTTTCTAAAATCTTAGGAGGTCCAAAACATACTAGTATATAACCAGATTCACATCTGCATCTTCCTGGTCCTCTATAAAAGTCTGAATGTCACCTGTGTGCATGACACCAAATCTCTCATTTTATTTAAATCAGACAGTGAAAAATGAAACATTTGCCCTCCTGAAGCTCAAAGTGTCATTTTGTACAATTACCTCTGGCTGATATGATGATGCAACATTCAGAAATGTAGGAAAACAGTCTGTTACAATGACTGCAAAAATTCCCCACATCGCCAACCAAAAACACCAATTTAAAACTCAATGTACAGTGTGCTAATGAAACACCAGCAGAACAAATCAGAGTATAAATTCTTCATAAATCCATTCTCACAAATATTTTAGCATTTAATTGAATGCAAGAATATACACAAGAATGGTTTTGTGATTTACACGCAAATTTATTCTGCTCTAGTTTCATTAATAAGCCCAGTGATCATGTTATATTTCATATTCATCTAGTCAAAAGAGCAATAGGAAAATAAATACTTTTCAAAGTCTAATGCCTTCGAGACATTACATTAGAAGTAATACACAGTCACTCTCTTGCAAAAAAGACATTGAGTTTCAATGATATTTTAGAATGTGTCAGTGTAAGCCTGTTCTATCCATCCATGTGCTCATGTGTTGTCATCTGTAGATCCAGACAGACCCAAAGGGAGCAAAATCCACTCAGAGAAAGAGATTTGGGTCTCACCAACAGCCATATTTAATCTCACCACCTGCCCAATCTGGCAACCCAAAAAGCACAGCAGAATCTTAATCTGGCAACCCAAACAGCAGAGCACAACTGGCTTCTGGTCTGGTCCAGGCTTACAGAGCAGATATTTTGCTGTTTTGATCCGCTCCTGAGCACACAAGGTCTCCATCACAAATTTCTTGCCAAAACAACAGTTTCTACTTTTAACAGCATTAGATCAACACACTTTTCTGGCTGTATGGCTCAGCTCTGTACAGGAGGGTTATTTAAGGTATATGATGAAATTCTGTGAGTAATACAACATGAAAATTGCTCCTGCTACTGTACTAGTGGTCAAATGGGTTTAGTGACCAGCGACTTGGCATAGACTCACTCATTAATTAAAACTCAGCATGTCAGACTAGGTCTGTTGATTTAACATATTAATTTAGTGAGATTAATTATATGAAAAATAACATGTAAAAAAATTACGTGGTTCATCTTGCCCCATACGTACATTTCGTAATAATAAATGTTCCTACCAATCGGACCAATTGATGTACCACCTTGATGTTTTTGTGAATTTGTGGCAATAGGAGGGATTTATCGTGCCAGCTGTACAGGCAACACACCCATAAAACCAACAAGCAGGCAGCGCAGCCTTCCATAGATGACACGCTTGCACTCAATGGCAGATCGGCAGAGCACAACAGAATGCAAGGATCTCAAGATTTATATTTATAATAATTTTTTTTATTTTTTTATTATTTTAATACATTTTATTTATTTAGGGGCCTTTCTCAGTACATATTGAAATGTGATTAATGTGATTAGTTATCATGTAATATAATGTTTTTATAAATAGAAAGCAACTTATAATTTTTAAACCTGTAAATAATCCCATAATAACATTAATATAAAAGGAATATTCCGGGTTAGATACAACATAAAGGGATAGAAGGAAAATTCTCTCATAATTTACTCACCCTCATGCCAAATGTATATGACTTCCTTTCTTCAGCAGCACACATTTGAAGAAAAACAGAAAAATATTTCAGCTAAGTAGGTCCTTATAATGGATGTGGATGGTAAATTGATTTCTGATGCTCCAAATAGCACAGACAATCAGAATTAACATCATCCATATGACTCCAGTGGTTAAATGAATGTTGTATATAGCGATTCGATTGCTTTTGGTGTGAAAAATATCAATATTTAAGTACTTTTTAATTATAAATATTCGCTTTCATTAAGCAGCAGTATGTTCACGAGAGGGCTGAGGTCACGCGGTCTCTCGTGTGATGTTTTGGCATTGGCATGTTCAGCAAGAGCATGTATGATGACAACGAAGTATGATTAACGCTGTACAGAACATATGCCGTAAACAAATTGAAGCAAATTTAAACAAAGATGTCAGAAAATTTTTATTTAAGAGGAGAAGTGGTGATAGCAGAGAGATGGAGGAGGCTGGACCAACAGCAGCACAACATCGAAGCCTCAGAGAGACAGCTAGCTCAGGAGATGCAGTGGGGCATATGTAGGCAATGCCATGCAGTGCCAACAGATTAAGAGAGAGTCTGCTGCAACAAATTGAATATTGCCATGCCATTGCTGGAAAGACCTCGTGACCTCAGCCCTCTCGTGAACATACTGCTGCTTACTTGACGTGATGATTTATAGTTAAATCGTATGGAGTCGTGTGGATGACATTAATGCTGTTTGTCTGTGATTTTTGGAGCATCAAAAATTGTGTTACTATCCAAATCCATTATAAGGACCTACTGAGCTGAGATATTTTTCTATTTTTCCTCAAATGTGTGCTGCTTAAGAAAGGACGTCATATACACAATGTAAATAATAAGAGAATTTTCATTTTTGGATGAACTATCCCTTCAAGTTCTATCGACAGATTTTGTGGCCAAATAATAAAGTTCAATATTTTAACGGAGGACTGTTTGCCAGTTATAGCAACTTGCCACATTTATATAGAATGTGCAGCAACAGGTGTGCTTTTATAGTCATTATATAATGGCTTCAAACAGGGCTCGTCCAATCTGACTTTATAGTTGAAACTATCCATTTAATATACTCTGTGACCAAACCCTATAAAACTCATTTGTGACTGTCTTTATACTTGAAAAATAATGTTTGGGCAGCCAGTACCACTGGGTATATACACATTTATTCATTTATTTAATGAAGTGTGTAATTCGTAGTATTACTTAGTGTCAGAAATGCAATTTATTTAAAGATGCAATTATCAGTGAAGAGTAACATGATGAGATCGTCATAATACATCCAAATGTGTAAGTAAATTGGACACTTTGAGTTAAATTTGTAATTTAATGCCTTCCTCATTTCATGTGCTGTATCTTTATAGATAAATGAGGAGGACTCCTGATCCACATTGATTAATTGGTCTGCGCTGTTTTAATGAATCCAATCGTGATTAAGTATTTGTTGGTGAGATGTCTTTGATCACAGATGATCCTCTAATGGAATCTTTTTGATGTGCTCAGTACTCATCTCTCTCTCTCTCTCTCTCTCTCTCTCTCTCTCTCTCTCTCTCTCTCTCTCTCTCTCTCTCTCTCTCTCTTCTTCAGAGATGGCCCCTGGAGCAGTTTTGTATGGTAAGCAGAAAAAGCAGCACTTGACGCCTCCTTCTGAAAAATGTGGCCAAATCAATGTTTTATGACCCCTTTCGGCTTAGAGCATATTATGGATTTGGGAGGCCTTTTCTTCACAGCCTTTTTGAAAACTGTGTGGTCCCATGGAAGTTAGCTGCAAAAACACAAGTGGAGCTGCAGTGAAAGATAGAAACAGGTAGTTTAAGAGGTAGACAGAGATAAGGGATTTGTTGAAGAGAGAGAGTATATGACAGAGCAACAGAATGAATGAAACAAAACAATTTGTTTTCAATAAAAGCATATACTGTACACTTAATTAATCAACAGACCTGGGTGCATTGATCAATGTGCTATGCAGTGACATTATCTGTATCTTAGTCTAGATCTGAATGTTTTGCACCTACGGCACAATCATCAAAGAGATTACATTCTCTTGAAAATGTGATAAAAAGTCACTGAAACAAAAGATTTGTAGTGACTGGTTGCATCTAAAATTTCTAGTTGGCTTAAAATTTCTGTAAATTAATGAATTTGAGTTAGCTTTAATGTTTTATGTTTATGTGGGCACATATAGAAATACATATGTGTATTTCTGCATCTTTTAAAATTTTACATTTGGAAAAACAGTGTAATATTTACACTTTACATTTTTACATAGCATTTCATGCATTATACTTTTATCTAAAGCTAATTACATTCCAGGTATATATTTTAACAGCATGTGTGTTTCCTTTGAATCAAACCAGTGACCTTGACAGTGCTAGCACCATTTTCTACCAGTTCAGCTACAGGAACACTGTAGCACCACCAAGTTCATTTGCACATGCTCATTAAATTCAACATGTCCAATGTTGTTTGGCAAATATAGATTTGTGTGCTAAATTTAAGAGGTTGACTCATCACAGTAATAATAGAACTGAAAGTAACTTTATTAGGTAAGATAGTTTGGGACAAAAATGATATTTTCATACATTATATTGTGCCAGCTTTTCTCTCTTTTTTTTTTTTTGCTGATTTTTTTTATTTTATTTTTACAGTGAAACAAAAGGACAGGAGAGGAAATGTATTTATTACTACCCACTGTGTCTGAAAGAGAGCGAGAGAGAGAGTTTATCTTGATCACTGCAAAGTAGCTAAAGCCGGGCCTACACCACAAGAGAGAAATACTATGAGAAACATTTCAGCTTTGCGTTGCAGTTTAAAAATTACCTTAAAGTGAACTATTGCAATTGCCTCCAGGGAAATGCTTTACGCAACCACTGCAGTACATTCATATTAGAATAATTTTCACCCTCTGGAACAGAGGCAAACTAATTTAACTTGGTTGATAGTTTTGATAATGTATGTGTGATTTCATATTAGATATGAAACTCTATCATCTCCAACAAACTTCCATTGTTCATTATTGTCCACTAAGAGGGTTGAGAGTCGAGGTTCCATTTTTTTTTTTAAATACCCGAACAGTATGATTTTCAACAACATTTGACCAGAACACATTCCTAAAATGTCTTGCTGCACTATTCAGCAACAGCACTGCCCTCTGATGAATCTACAGCATGAAACACAACGTGGAAACAATGTAGTACGATTCCCAAACAACCAAATCTTACGAGCCGGTTCTTTTGCATCTACAGCGCAAAACAATCACGAACAGTGTGGACTGATTCCCATACAAATTACTCCTTATAAGCCAATTCTTTGAATTTACAGTGCGACCAGTGTTGTGCAGTTAATGATTGGTTGTTCATATGACAATGTGTAGTTAATGATAGGCCTACATTACAGGTATTGTTGTATGTAATCAGAGGAATTTTATTAAAAACAAAAGGAATGAAATATGTTAGCACATTTTTGTTTCTTTAGTATTTTATTTAACATATAACTGCAGTTGGTCCAAGAATGTATATATGCCTCTAAAAAGTCTTTGAAAAGTAATTAACATTTACGCATTTGGCAGACGCTTTTATCCAAAGCGACTTACAATGCTCTTATTACAGGGACAATCCCCCCGGAACAACCTGGAGTTAAGTGCCTTGCTCAAGGACACAATGG